>NC_053026.1:233341714-233375299 GCF_003073215.2 Triticum urartu
CCATGGGAGGGTAGGACAAAAGATGTCATGCAAGTTCTTTTCCATAAGCATGTATGACTATATTTGGAATACATGCCTACATTACATTGACGAAATTGGAGCTAGTTCTATGTCACCCTATGTTATGACTGTTACATGATGAACCGCATCCGGTCATAATTATCCATCATTGATCCGATGCCTACGAGCTTTCCATATACTGGTTTACGCTTATTTATTTCCGTTCTATTGTTACAATCACTACAAAATACCAAAAACACTACTTTGCTTTCGTTACTCTTTTGTTACCGTTACCATCACTATCATATTACTTCTGCTACTAAACACTTTGCTGCAGATACTAAGTTTCCAGGTGTGGTTGAATTGACAACTCAGCTGCTAATACTTGAGAATATTCTTTGGATCCCCTTGTGTCGAATCAATAAATTTGGGTTGAATAATCTACCCTCGAAAGTTGTTGCGATCCCCTATACTTGTGGGTTATCAAGACTAATTTCTGGCGCTGTTGCCGGGGAGCATAGCTCTATTCTTTGAGTCACATGGGATTTATATCTGCTGGACACTATGAAGAACTTGAGAGATCCAAAAACTAAGATCTATCCCTCAACTACGAGGGGAGGTAAGGAACTGCCATCTAGCTCTGCACTTGATTCACCTTCTGTTATGAGTAAGCTTGCGACACCTACACCTGCTTCTACTATTCGTTCTGATATGTCGCATGTTATTGATGATGCTACTTCTGCTATGCATGATACTTATGATGAAACTACCTCTATGCCTGATACTACTATGCCACTTAGTGATTTTCTCGAGGAACGACTTGCTAGGGCTAGAGAGATTGAAAATATTGAATCTAATTATGAAAATGAAAGTGATGATGAAGAATCACTTGTTATTCCTGAGGGTTATTTATTTGATCAAGATGCTTCTTTAGCTATTTTAGCCTGCAAAGATAGATATGAACTCAAAAGGTTATTAGCTAAATGGAATAAGCAATCTCCAAATGCTAGGATGAGACCTGACCCTGCTTTTGCTACTTCACCTATATGTGTTGCTGATAAGGATTATGAATTCTCTGTTGATCCTGGTATAATTACTTTGGTTGAATCTGATCCTTTTCATGGCTATGAATCTGAAATTGTTGTAGCACATCTTACTAAATTAGATGATATAGCCACCCTGTTCACTAATGATGAGAGATCTCGCTACTTTTATATCCTTAAAATATTTTCGTTCTCATTAAAGGGTGATGCTAAGATATGGTTTAATTCTCTTGATCCCGGTTGTGTGCGTAGTCCCCAGGATATGATCTATTACTTCTCTGCTAAATATTTCCCTGCTCATAAGAAACAAGCTGCTTTAAAGAAAATATATAACTTTATGCAAATTAAAGAAGAGTCTCCCACAAGCTTGGGGGAGGCTTCTCAAGTTACTTAATGCTTTGCCTGATCATCCTCTTAAGAAAAATGAAATACTTGATATCTTTTATAATGGACTAACCGATGCTTCCAGAGATTACCTGGATAGTTGTGCTAGTTCTCTTTTCAGGGAAAGAACACCGGATGAAGCTGAAATCTTATTGAATAATATGTTGATAAATGAAAATAATTGGGCACCTCTTGAGCCAGCTCCTGCTCCAATTAATGATCCTATTCCTAAACCAACTCTGAAGAAGAGAGGTGTTCTATTTCTCAGTCCTAAAGATATGCAAGAGGAAAAGAAATCTATGAAAGAAAAAGGTATTAAAGCTGAAGATGTTAAGAATTTACCTCCTATTGAAGAAATACATGGTCTCAATTTACCGCCTTATGAAGAAATATATGATCTTAATCCTTTATTTATTAAAGAACCTCCAGACCTCGATAACTCGACACAGGTAGTAAAGGTAAATTCTCTCTATAGATATGATAAAGCTGAAATCCCTCCTACTAAAATTGCTAGTCAATGCTTGCATGAGTTTGATAATTTTATATTTAAGCAAGAAGACTTCAATGCTTATTTTGGTAGACAGTTAAAACAAGATGCTGATATGATTAAATACTTGGGTGATTATATGGCTAATATTAGAGGTGAACTTAAACTTGTTAGCAAACATGCTTCTATGGTTACCACTCAAGTAGAACAAGTACTTAAAGCTCAAAAAGAATTGCTCAATGAGATGAATAGTAAGAAGAATGATTATGCTGTTAAAGTGGCTACTAGAACTGGTAGAATGACTCAGGAACCTTTGTATCCTGAAGGCCACCCTAAGAGAATTGAGCAAGATTCTCAGAGAAATAAAATTGATGCACCTAGTTCTTCTAAAAAGAAGAAAAAGAAAAATGATAGAACTGTGCAAACTTCTAATGAACCTATTGCTGAACCACCTGATAATCCAAATGATATCTCTATGTCTGATGCTGAAATACAATCTGGTAATGAACATGAACCTAATGAAAATGTTAATGATGATGTTCATATTAATGCTCAACCTAGTAATGATAATGATGTAGAAATTGAACCTGCTGTTGATCTTGATAACCCACAATCAAAGAATCAACGTTATGATAAGAAAGACTTTGTTGCTAGGAAACATGGTAAAGAAAGAGAACCTTGGGTTCAGAAACCCATGCCTTTTCTCCCAACCATCCAGAAAAATGAGTGATGAGGATTTTGAGCGCTTTGCCTGAAATGATTAGACCTATCTTTTTACGTATGGCGATTTAACTGATATACTCAAAACAAATCCCTTATGCTAAGTACTAGTAAGAAGATATTATTACGAAATAAAAGAAGATACCCAAGCTTGAAATTTCACCATGCTTGCTAATATAACTTTTAAGGGAGATAACCAAAGAAACTTGGGATCCAGGAGTACCTACTATACCATGCCTCCATTAAAGAAACTATGTTAAATTACTGCTTATGTGATCTTGGGCCCCGGTGTAGTGTTATGCCTGTCTTTATATCGTAGACTTGATTGAATAAGTTGACACCTACTGAAATATCTTTGCAAAATGGGGCTGATAAATCAACTGCTATACCTGTCGGTATTGTGAGGATGTGCCTGTGTAGTTTGCAAAACGTTACTATTTTAACGGACTTTGTTATTCTTGATATTCCCCGGAGGACGATAGTATGTCTATTATTCTTGGAAGAACCTTCTTAAATACTTGCAGGGGCTTTATTGATTGCAACAAAGCAATGCCACTTTTCATGTTGGTAATGAGCATAACGGTACAACTTTCCGAGGAAACACCTCAGTTCATAGTATCATTCTATCAGAAAAATCCATCGATTATATTTGGAGTTTTGAATTTCCTCTTCCTACTGTCAAGAAGAAATATGATATACTATTTATTGGGGATGTGCATATCCTGTTGAGTCACCTAGTGTTATTATGAAATTTTCTGGTTTCATGTTAATCGGAATGGGTTGTTAACAAGACTTGATCAACCTTGTTAGTGGATTCCTTTTGACGAGCATTGAGATGGATGAAACTAGAAGCACAACCTTCTGTACCCTCTCTATATTTTCTATTATTTAGTAGAAATAAAGTAAAAATAAATAATTTTCTGTCTGTTATCTGATTATCCGTGCAATATAAAAATACCTCGAAAATAAAAGTTCTCCAAATGCCCTGAAAATTAAATATGATTTTTTATAGAATATTTGAGGATTTATGAGAACAAGAACACCAGGGGGCCAAACCACCTTGCCAACGAGGGTAGGGCACCCCCCCCCTAGGGCACGCCCCCTGCCTCGTGGGCCACGGTGGCCTCCTCCACTTATTCTTCCAGTCACACACTTCATCTTCCTCCCCCAAACATGAAAAACCAACTCAAACCCGAGTCCAAGCTCGTTTTGCTGCCATTTTCGATCTCCTTGCTCAAAGCACCTCTCACAAAACTGCTTGGGGAGATTGTTCCTTGGTACGTGACTCCTCCATTGGTCCAATTAGTTTTTGTTCTAGTGCTCTATTCATTTGCAAATTTGTGTTTGCTTAGGTGACCCTTGTTCTTGAGTTGCATGTCAAATTTATATGGTCAAAGGTAGTTTTGATGCATGATATAGGCCCTAGGCAACTTGTAGGAGTAGTTGCTAATCTTATTATTTGAGTTTGGTTACTTTTATTTTGAAGTTACTTAAAAATTTCCAGAATTTTTCAAAAATGAATGGAGGATTATTGAGGGGCTCATCAAGCCAAAGCTCGAAAGGAAAAGGCACTGGAGCCTAAGTATAATTTGCCCCGCGCACCGCGGAGGTTCAGCGTGTGAAATGGCCTTCTAAGGGATTTCTTGAGAGCACCCGGATTTACGAAAATTTTTCATGAGTTGGATCATAATGCAGGCCTCACCGCTTTCCTCCACGACAATGCGATCCAGTATCTCTTACTTCACAAATACCTTTGTGCAAAATCATTCATTTCTCATTTCTAGAACTCGCCACCTACGGTGGAGTTTCATTTATGTGATGAGCCATAAGGAGATGTCACTTTATGATTTTTGTCAGGATTTGTTTAGTCCCTTTTGGGGCAAGACAGAAGACCACATCATGATGATGTGGAGGGATTTATTAATACTATCACTGTAGGGGAAACTAGGAAGGTTTCCGATGCACGAATCACTAGCATACATTTTCCTGTTCTTACGTTACTTTGCATTATTTGCTAGTCGTTGCTTAATTGGTCGCGAAAACTCTGGAAACCTTAGTATCCCTGATATTATTATTTTGCTCCAAGGTTTATATAGTGACAACACTTTTAATATGGGCGGCATTATTGCTAGACGGTTAAGTATGAACCGTACTAAGGGTCCCATCTTTGGAGGCGTCTATGCCACATGCCTAGCTGCACATTTTAACATACCTATTAGGCATGCTGAGAAGGAGGAAAAAGTGCTGCCTCATGTTTATTTAGATTATAAAAGTATGGTGGCACATGATTTTATTGTTAAGAATAGGGCAGGAGAGCTTAAATATCAATTGTTCTTTAATAAACATCGTCCTGAGACCATTACCTTGCCTGCTCCTGCTTTGTTTGATTTGACTATAGGCAAGTACCTTGTTCCGTTGACGGCTATCCACGCCTACCGGAACCCTGCACCAGCCAAGGAGCCAGAACCGGAACCACAATTTGATCCTTCACGACAGTCTAACTATCAGTGGGATCCGGAGATGATTGCCAACCAGTGGCAATCGGAGCCTTCTTCTTCCTCATCACAGTACGACCTCAACAACTATTATTATGGATATCAGCCAGGCCAGCCGTGGCCATAGGCCAACTTAGGTCAAAAGCCTAAGCTTGGGGGAGTATGTATTTCTCACCGACATTACATTTATGTTCACACACACTCATTGCTAGATGTCGGTGCTCATACTTTTTCATTGTATCATCCATGCTAGTTTATTTTCTTTTATGCTTTCTTCTTGTGTGTTTGATAAACCTTAAGAAAAACCAAAAAAAAATAGTTGTAGCTTTTAATTAATTTACTTTCCATGCTTGTAGTAGTAATTAAAAAGAAAACCCAAAAATATTTCCCGTCCTTCTTTTGCTTGTTGGGAGCTTTCCCGTGTAAATAGTTTTATTTCTTTTCTTTTCTTTGGGGGTCAGTAGGAGAAGACCATGATTAAATTGTTGAAGTGGCTCTTATATGCATTATTGTTTATCTGACAAAAGAGCCCATATTGCCTTGTCTTCTCTTGTTTATTGAATGCTCGCAGATTCCAGCTTAGTCCAATGCACGTGCACTCTTATTATTATTCACATCGTTCGGTCGTGCAAGTGAAAGGCAATTATGATGATATATGATGGACTGACTGAGATGAGAAAAGCTGGTATGAACTCGACCTCTTTTGTTTTTGTAAATATGATGAGTTCATCGTTCTTGATTCAGCTTGTTATGAATAAACATGTTTGCAATGACAATTAGAGATCATAGTTGATTATGCCATGCTTGATTAGCTATGAGTTATAATGGTTTACCTTGCGTGCCAACATGCTATTAAAATGGTTATGATGTGGTATGATAGGGTGGTATCCTCCTCTGAATGATTTAAGTGACTTGACTTGGCACATGTTCACGCATGTAGTTGAAACAAATCAACATAGCCTTCACGATATTTATGTTCATGGTGGATTATATCCTACTCATGCTTGCATCCAATGTTTATTAATTTTAATGCATGTACATGGCTGTTGTTGCTCTCTAGTTGGTCGCTTCCCAGTCTTTTGCTAGCCTTCACCTGTACTAAGCGGGAATACTGCTTGTGCATCCAAACTCCTTAAACCCCAAAGTTATTCCACATGAGTCCACTATACCTTCCTATATGCGGTATCTACCTGCCGTTCCAAGTAAATTCGTATGTGCCAAACTCTAAACCTTCAAATAATCATCCTGTTTTGTATGCTCGAATAGCTCATGTATCAACTAGGGCTGTCTGTATCTTCCATGTTAGGCGGGTTATTCTCAAGAGGAGTGGACTCCGCTCCTCACTCACGAGATAAAGGGCTGGTCATCGGGATGCCCAGTCCCATGCTTTATGCAAACTAAATCAAAATAATTGCAAACAAAACTCCCCCTGGGACCTGATGTATGTTGGAGGCACTCGTTGTTTCGAGCAAGCCATGGATTGATGTTTGTTGGTGGAGGGGGAGTATAAACTTTACCATTCTGTTTGGGAACCGCCTATAATGTGTGTAGCATGGAAGATATCGCCATCTCTTGGTTGTTATGTTGACAATGAAAGTATACCGCTCAAAATGTTATTCACCTCTATTTTAAAACCAAGCTCTAGCACCTCTACAAATCCCTGCTTCCCTCTGCGAAGGGCCTATCTATTTACTTTTATGTTGAGTCATCACCCTCTTATTAAAAAGCACTAGCTGGAGAGCGCAGCTATCATTTGCATTCATTACTGTTAATTTATATTGGGTGTGACTATGATTGGATCTCTTTTACCATGAATTACAATGTCTAGTCAGTCCTTGATCTTTAAAGGTGCTCTGCTTTTATGTTTTGCGGTCTCAGAAAGGGCTAGCGAGATACCATCTTGTTATATCATATTATGATTGTTTTGAGAAAGTGTTGTCATCCGAGATTTATTATTATGGCTTGCTTGTTGATTATGCTATTGATATGGGTAATCATGAGACCTGAGAATTATTGCAAATGTGGTTAGTTATAATCTTTGCTGAAAACTTGAATGCTAGCTTGACATATTTATAACAATAAGAGCAAACAGAGTTTGTAAAAGTTTTTCTTTATTTCTTTCAGTTTGTCAACTGAATTGCTTGAGGACAAGCAAGGGTTTAAGCTTGGGGGAGTTGATACACCTCTAATGTATCTACTTTTCCAAATACTTTTGCCCTTGTTTTGGACTCTAACTTGTATGATTTGAATGGAACTAACCCGGACTGACGCTGTTTTCAGCAGAATTGCCATGATGTTGTTTTATGTGCAGAAAACAAAAGTTCTCGGAATGACCTGAAACTCCACGGGATATCTTACAATAAATATTAAAAAATCCTCGCCAAAGATGAAGACCAGGGGGCCCACACCCTTTTCACGAGGGTGGGGGGCGCGCCCCCCTACCTCGTGGGCCTCCTGGAAATCCCCCGACTCCAACTCCAACTGTATATAACTGCTTTCGGGGAGAGAAAAATAGGAGAGAAGAAATCATCACGTTTTACTATATGGAGCTGCCGCCAAGCCCTAAAACCTCTCGGGAGGGCTGATCTGGAGTCCGTTCGAGGCTCCGGAGAAGGGGATTCGTCGCCGTCGTCATCATCAACCATCCTCCATCACCAATTTCATGATGCTCACCGCCGTGCGTGAGTAATTCCATCATAGGCTTGCTGGACGGTGATGGGTTGGATGAGATTCACCATGTAATCGAGTTAGTTTTGTTAGGGTTTGATCCCTAGTATCCACTATGTTCTGAGATTGATGTTGCTATGACTTTGCTATGCTTAATGCTTGTCACTAGGGCCCGAGTGCCATGATTTCAGATCTGAACCTATTATGTTTTCATCAATATATGGGAGTTCTAGATCCTATCTTGCAAGTCTATAGTCACCTATTATGTGTTATGATCCGTTAACCCCGAAGTGACAATAATCGGGATACTTACCGGTGATGACCGTAGTTTGAGGAGTTCATGTATTCACTATGTGCTAATGCTTTGTTCCGGTTCTCTATTAAAAGGAGGCCTTAATATCCCTTAGTTTCCATTAGGCCCCCGCTGCCATGGGAGGGTAGGAGAAAAGATGTCATGCAAGTTCTTTTCCATAAGCACGTATGATTATATTCGGAATACATGCCTACATTACATTGACGAATTGGAGCTAGTTCTGTGTCACCCTATGTTATGACTGTTACATGATGAACCGCATCTGACATAATTATCCATCATTGATCCAATGCCTACGAGCTTTCCATATACTGGTTTATGCTTATTTACTTTCCCGTTGCTATTGTTACAATCACTACAAAATACCAAAAACACTACTTTACTTTCGTTACTCTTTTGTTACCGTTACCATCACTATCATATTACTTTGCTACTAAACACTTTGCCGCAGATACTAAGTTTCCAGGTGTGGTTGAATTGACAACTCAGCTGCTAATACTTGAGAATATTCTTTGGCTCCCCTTGTGTCGAATCAATAAATTTGGGTTGAATACTCTACCCTTGAAAGCTGTTCGATCCCCTATACTTGTGGGTTATCACTGGCATGCTTGGTCATGACGCTGCCGCTGTCCGTGTACTCGTCGGTTACGGGAAGCAGACACGCCCTCATGTCCAAGATCCGCCTGTACATGTCGTAGCATGCGTATGCATCCTTGGCCGTGTAGGTTATGTAGGCTAGATTCAGAGGTACCTCCCACATGTTCTGGTCCTTTGGTATCATTGTCTTCTTTCATGTTGTCGTATTAGGAGTCGATGATGGTCTCGGCGAGGTCAACCACAGAGTCCTTCTCCTGCCCATTGCCGATGATCTTGTATTGCTTCGACAAGCTTGTTGCACCAGATGGCCGAATCGTCGCGTTCTTCCTTCTCTCCACCATAGCGAAGGTGCAGTCGGCGCTGCCGATGAAATGGGCGAATGCTCCAGAACCTCTGATGGCCCTACAGCAGTGGTACATGAGAACCTCGTTCCGCACACATACCTGGGCGACGGCGATCCGCTGGTCCCTGTCAGGAGACAAATGGACGGGCACAAGGTCTAGTCCTGCGACCTTGTGCTTTCTATTCCTGTAGGTACTGCTTGAACTCGACGAGGCAGAGCTTCACCAAGTCCGGATCGTTGGTGTACATCACATTCAACTTGGTGCAGCCATAGGACTGAACGGCGAACTCAAAGGGGAATTCTTGCTGAAGTCCATATCCTGCAGGCTCACCCTCGGATCTCCATTAGATTCTCTTCAAGTGAACGAGTGGGTATGCGGCGGCAACAGTTTGTTTTTCAGCTCTTGGGGAACTGGATTCAATAGTAAACTGAGTGTGTACAGGCGACAACATTTACTACCCCTCCCTCGCCCGCTGCACGCCCGGCAGAAGATGGATGCACCCTCGACGCATTCAAACGCCTCCATTAAGAAACCTACTCCGGCCACACGTTAGTTCATGAGCGGGTCTGTATTGGTACTGTAATAACAAGAGTTAGTGGTCACTTTACTTAAATTTAATTAGCTTTAATAGAAATTTATACTTAAAACAAGCAATGCATTGGCTCGTTCTATCAGTGCCATAGGATCAACATGCACAACAATTAGAATTATTATTCTCAAGACGCACACGATCAGCACATTTGTCGCACTTTCACACGGATAATACTACCAAGTTTGAACTGTTTGATATGGTCGTTGTCCTCTGCATCATCATGCCGTGTTTCCCAGCTTGCAAGATTCAGAACCAACAAATAAGATCCAAATAATAAGTACAACAAAGATGCCTACACATCTCATTGATTCCTAGCTTGCAAGATTCAGAACCAACAAATAAGATTCAAATAATAAGTACAACAAAGATGACTACACATCTCATTGATTCCCAGCTTGCAAGATTCAGAACCAACCCATTAGAGCCTTTTGATAAAGTGAATATCATGATTCAATCCATCTTGGCTAGCCTATCATACAACCGAAGAACTTGGTGAATGCTCTTGACTGTCACAACATCTGTAGTTGAGTATTCCTGTTTGCACACACAAATAAGAAGAGCATGATTACTATAATAATGGCACTTCTTGAACTCAACCTCCAGCTCCACTCGGATGAAGCTGCCTGGAGTTCCATGATTCAATTCATGCACCTTTTTCTGCAGTTCACCTGAAATGAAGCAAAGATTGGATCATTCAGCTAGCAAGAAGTACTTGCTCTCGTGAGCTGGCAGGTTCTTCTTTAGTAGTTGCACTAATGAGGAACATTAAGGTTGGTTGTCCGGCTCATGTAAGGTGCAACTATAATTTTCTTATCCTTTTGTGCAGTTCCACTAAAATAAAGTGCCATTGTGGTGACAGTGACGGCTCATCTTGCAAAGGCTAATAAAATGTTGCACGAGATTACCAGCAGAATTTGACAGAGATTTTGGAAACTCCAATCACCATTTTGTGTAGTTCCACCAAGATTGAGAGATGTTGCCACGTGACATTTTAGTTAAACCGCACAAGACACTCATTCCAAAAAAGTGTTTTGTGCAGTTCACCAAAAGGTCACGATAGAAACAAGGTGAAATGGATATCCCTATCTGCACAAAAAGATAGAAAGTAAACAGTTGCTGGTCAATAAGAATATACGAAACATACACGAAATGAAAAGAAGCATCTTAATTATGTTCATGGAAATCACGCGAGGACAATAGAAATTTTAAAATGTCAGCAATGCTTCATGTTACCGGAAGCATTACGATCAACAATGACATTTGTCAAATATGGGATTACTTTAATGGTGGCATTTCTTGTTTACCTAGATACAGTAAATCAACACAACTAAAGAGTTGGTTTAAGGGCATGGGACCGTGGGGACACCAGGACACTCAGCAACATAAAGGAGCAACTTACTTATCATACTGGGGAAAACAGCAGGAGTACCATTTGTAACACAGTTTAATTGCATCATATCACTGGAGAGCATTAGATTAACAATAACACTGGTTAGACATGTCCTTAAGGTAACAGTGTGATCGCTTCATTTTACATGCGCCCTTACATTAACAACAGCAAAAGGTTGGTATAAGGACATGCGACAGTGGATGCATCAAGCACAATGTACCTAAGGAGGCATAAAGTGGTGATGTCGAGTTTGTTCAAGCTCTGTGAGGGCAGCAAATCTAATTACTGGAGACCTTTTACTATGTGAGGGCAGCAAATCTAATCCAGGAGACCTTTTACTATGTGAGGGCAGCAAATCTAATCATGGAGACCTTTTACTATGTGAGGGAAGCAATCTAATCCTGAAGACCTTTTACTATGTGAGGGCAACAAATCTAATCCTGGACATACTCTGTTGACTTGTCCACCAGCCGCCACTTTCTATCCTTTTTTTAATCAATAATAGATCTGTTCCTTATCCAGTTTGTACTGCGTTTTCCCGTTATTTCCCTTTTCAACCAAGAGACCGGTTGGGTATCTGGTCTTTACTACTTTCACCATATTATTTCCTCTTTGAATCAAGTCCTAGATTCATGCTACAACTTTCCCCCCTTTCTTCGTTGTTTGAACCAAGTCCTAGATTCGAACGCATGAAGTAGCTTTACCTCTAATAATACTAAAAATTTAGGTGGCTTTGGAAGAGCTAATGGGAATAGAAAAAGGTGCACATGCAGCCACGTGGGGAGTTGGGGCAGTAGAGCAAGGCTGGTTTCGAAGAATTTATACCTGAGGGTCATCGGGATGTCGGCGGCGGCAGGTCGGATCTGCGCACAATACGGCAGGGAGGAAGAAGGGTCGGAGGGGCGGGAGGCCCCCCGGAGCCGGTGCTGTGTCGGAGAGAACGACATGGGTAGAGGATCGGGCACTCTAAAATGAATCTACATAGGGAGCAAAATGAGTGAATTAGCACTCTAAAATATGTATATATACATCCGTATGTGGTAGTCCATTTGAAATATCTAAAAAGACAAATATTTAGGAACGGAGGGAGTATCATGCATGCCAACTAGGCAAATTTGATGAGGTGGCATAGAAGTAAATGAAGAAAGAGAGGGTTGAGTATCATATCATGATACCGTATCATATTAAATGTTGTGCTACTATGTGTCATGCATGCTAATAAATGAAGTCATCGATGATACTAACATATGATACTATGCACCACGGATGTGTAGTATCATACTAGTATCATATGCATGATACTAGTATTCCATTATGACCAGCCTAAGCAAAAGCCTATGCTCGTCTGCGAGCCACCGCGCGCATGGGCGAGGGAGAAGGCGTGTAGTAGTAAAATCAAGCTTCTCCTTGTTGTACGAGTTGGTGCGACACATCATAGCACTGGCCCCACATGGTTGCCTCTAAACTTGGCTGAAAGACCCGCAGTGTACAATACTCCATTTGCTGCAACCTCTAACATTTACCCCACCACAAATTAAAATATATATTCCTGTCTTGACCAGATGAGCGTGCAAACTACAATCACCAGGATGACAGGTAGGGCCAGAAGATTATTTTAATAAAAAATGCATGGAGCCAACCCCAACGATTTTAAGCTTACAGGAACAATACACACTATCCTAGACTACTCTACACATGAAACTGCCACATGAGCGTCTGGGCTACGCTTGGCTCTTCGCCTCTTCGGGAAGTCGAACAATGATGGAGTACTACTCCCTCCTTTCCGGTTTATAAGGATTATTTCAACGTTTTTGTTTTTCCAATTTAGAGGGCTCATCTCCATCCCATTTTTAGTTTCCAATGTGCATTAAATCTTTGCGTGCAAGAATTAAAGATGAACACACCAAGGCATGTAATGTTCCTACTCATCTAGTGGCCAATCATGCATGCACTGCAATTAATCCAAATTAATGCATGAGTTTAATTGGGGTAGTTTTGTAAAGTACGAGATACATTCCTTCACTCACAAAATGCCTTGGTTGATGAGATTTGAGATTTGAGCCTTATAAACCGGAAAGGAGGGAGTACTGTAGTGGAGGAGTACTGCAGTATGCTTCTGGCCATCTAACACTGATTGAACTGCTGCATGTCCACCGCGTGAGGGAGGGAGAGCGTGTAGCAAATGAAAGCTTCTCCTAGTCCTTCCAGCCACCACGCTCATGGGCGAGGGAGGGACACATCTTCATTGACTTACTGCTCCTGCCTTTGCGTCTATGATAGGTGGGCCCAACAGGTGGGTGGCCCACCTCTCATGCAGCCAATGGTAGGTTAGTGAGGGAGAGGGCATTGTAGTAATCAAACTTCTCGGTCTTGTACAAGTTGATGCGACACATCAGAGCACTGCACTCGATATATTTCAATAATTTGCGTTTACCGATGCATTAATTACAACGCATGCATGCATGCCGTGAGTCTCCTTTTGATACTTGCATGTGTTGATTTAATGCACCTTGAAGTAGTATGAATATGTGACGGTAAAGCTTTGTAATGCCCCGGCCCTAATAAAGTGAGAGATGGTTGTGCACGAGGAGGGCGAGATCATGTAGACGAAACATGACCCGACGATGGAGCTCTCTATGGTCTCGATGGACCTCACCTTGCTCCACTGCCCCTTGTGCCTCCGCCCCTTGAAGCCTAAGTGTATGAGGTTCGAATACACCTCGTCCTTTCGGCTGATCGAGCAAGGTGCAGGTTTCTTGATTGATGTGTTGTTTGATTGATTTGTGCAGTGCAAGGGAGGGCACCTGGTCTGCGCGGACTGCCGCGTTGAGCGCCCCGGGAACCAGCGGCAGTGCCAGAAGTGCGAGCGCGACAGTGGATTCGACGTGCGGAACATGGCGGTGGACTCCGTCCTCTCCTCGGTGAGGATGGAGTGCCCGCACGAAGGCTTGTGGGCTCTACGTCACTTACCACAAGCTCGCCGATCACCAGAGCGTGTGTCCGCTCGCGCCCTGCAAATGCCCCTTGCCCGTCTGCAGCTACGAAGGCCCGCCGCCGGCACTCTTCCACCACATCAGCACCATGCATCCCATGCCCGTGCACAAGATCCAGTACGGCAAGGTGCTCCAGCTGCAAGTGCCACTGTCGGAGCCACGACTCTTGTTGTTCGCGGAGGAGGACGACCACGCATTTTTCTTGGTCGGCGGCGTGCTCGACATCGGCGTGCCTATCGCCGTGTCGGTTGTCTGCATCAGAGCGGGGTCGTCCCCACTGCCGCACTACGTGGCCAAGCTGTGGGCGAACGGCCCGTCGGGGGAGCCCAAAGGCAGACCGACACCGTCAAGGTGGAAATGAAGGTGACAAGCAGCAAGGATCCCGGCGACGTCGCCGTGCACGAGCTGACCTTCTTCACAGTTCCGCCCAAGCTGCTGGCCGGGGCTAGGCTGGTGTCCCTCCACATTCAGATTGACAAGCTCACGTCCTAAATGATTCTACAGTGCCTTCTGTTTATCTTAGTAATATGCTAATATAGGGGTTATCTCGGTCTAATTTAGCTTAAGAGATGGTGGGCTTTGGTGGCGATGCAGCAATTACTTCGACATTAGATAAGCAGTTGAAGTAATTTTCAACAGTCGAATGGATATTTTGTGTCTGTTGGATATAAAGATCCTTTGGGTAAGAAGTATATCAGCTTATAAGAAGTAAGTATAACATCTTATATGCTTGTTTGTTCAGGAACTGTTGCATACTTGTGCGAGTTGACGCGACACATCAAAGTAGTAGTACTACTACTAGTAGTACTCCCTTCGATCCTAATTTCTCTACGCATAAGGCTGGTCATAGTGGGAGTACACATAGGTGATAACATCACACTTATCTAGATAAAAAAGATGATGTGGCATGCAATTAATGAAGAAAGAGAGGCATGTGGTAACATAGCTAGTTACTGTAACATCACACATATTAAAAAAAGATGAGTCTACAACCTAATAAATGGAGTGATGCATGACACAACACATATGTTACTACCCATTGTGGAGGTAGTAACATGGCATATGCTACACCACGACCGAGAACACGTGCTTACGTTACGCCATCCGGGAATAGTGCCGCACTTCGAAACTAGAACCGTCAATAAATTTTGAGCTTGCGTCTCGTCACATTCCAGATTACTACCACGCTATATTTAATTGCAAACCTGTTCACACTAATCACAACCTAAATGGTTTCCCACTTAGGAGCATATTAGTAGTACTCGGTTATAAATACTACTATGCCAAGATGACTGCACATTCCTCCTCAACTCCTTATCCACAAAAAACAATCAAGTCATTCAGCATCGTTCCTTTGCGCCTGCCATGGCCAACGTGAGTTTTGGGTCGAGATATTTCCACCAGGGAGAGGCGAGCATGGAAGAGGAACGAGAGATGTCCTGCCTCGCCGCGAAAGCAGCCGACATGTCCAGCCATGCAGCAGTAGCAGCACAGAGGTCCCACGCGCCGCCGAAGCAGCACAGAGGTCCCGCCGCTCCTTCGATGTAGCAGACTGGTCCGGCCGCGCCGCGGAAGCAGCAGAGATGTCACGCAGCCGCCGAAGCAACACAGAGGTCCCCCGCACCGCGGCGGCCTGGGAAAATTTCTCGCGGGCAGGCGAGGACTCTTACAGGCGCATGCATGCGATCGTCCATAGCCAGATGGATCAGATCTCCGGCTGGGGGAGGTTGCAGGACGAGGCTACCGACGTCATCCGTCAACTGGGGGAGGCAATGCGAAGCTCCGGGCCAAGCGCGACCTGCTGAGGGCGAAGATCGCCGGAAGGACGAAGTAGGCGGAGGAGACCGCATCCTTCTTGGAGAGGACGGGCATCATTGTCAAGAAACTTATGGACGAGAATGCCATGCTCCGCATCGAGTGCGAAAGGCTGGTGGAGGAAGCACGGGATGCTGCCAAGCAGCGTATTAAGGACATGAAACTGATGAAAGAGATCATCGCTGCTCGTCGCGAGGACTAGTCTCCGCGACCTGCAGCGCACAAAGAAAGTAGAGATCAGCGAGCCAGATCATTGTATGCATCTTCCTTCTTCTTTTGCCCTTGTGTATTTCAGGCGTAGCCGCATGTGGCTTTTTAATTATCTTCCTAATTATGTAAGACAATTATTATCCACTCTCGTCGTCCTTATATATATTCACCAGTCTTGCTATAATTTGCAGTAGATGCTATATAGGTCCGTTGGATCTTACATCAAGATCCGTGCAAAATTTTCTTTTCAGATTTTCTTTTTTCTCTTAAATCTCAATCGAGTGAGACATAGCCACGCCATTAAATAGAGGCTCGGGCACCATTAATGGAGACCTTGGGAGAGAGGTGGACGGCAGATGGAGGTCAAAGGGCTCTCCTCCCGATAAGCACGCGCAGGGGTCTGATCGCACGCCTCCCGTACTCAAATAGCTACCCTGCATGACGCCTCCTAGCTAATAAAAGAAGGGACGCATGGCGGCACATAAATGGTAAATAGAACGCCCACAGTTTCAATAATACTTGTGTTTCCGATTGTAACATGACAACACTTGTTCCAAAATGACTTTGTTGATTGTTAATGTGTGCGCCTTCGCAAATCGGACAACAAAATTACCACAACATGTTGGTGCCATGTCATGGCACCAAGCCAAGTTTCATGATTTTCATGCGTCTTTTGGATTTACAGGAATTAAAAAACCAAGTTTCTCAATGTTTCCAGCCGAGCAACGATGACCAGATGTTTGAATTTCATTCCCATTTCTTGCATGGGACCTAGAAATTTACCCGAGGACACACATGTGATTTTTCAACCAGCTTTGGTGCACTGGAGCATGTCCTTGTATTTCAAATTTGAATTATGCACACAAAGGTGACACGTTCTCTCTCAGAACCACGAGCCTTCTTGAGAGAAGCTCTGGTTTGCAAGAAATTTATACCAAAACTTGTTCCTATTCTGCCAATTTTTTACCACATCATGGTAGTACCATGACATGACACCATGCCAAGTTTCATGATTTTCAGGCGTGTTTTGGATTTACAAGAATTTTAAAACCAAGTTTCTCAATGTTCTCGGCCAAGCCACGATGCGCAGATGTTTGAATTTCATTCCCATTTCTTGCATGGGACCTAGAAGTTCACCCGAGGACACACATGTGATTTTTCAACCAACTTTGGTGCACGGGAGCATGTGTTTGTAGTTCAAATTTGAATTATGCACCTTAAATTACCAGAAACTCAATTAATGTATAAAAAAGACCAAACGAACCCGGAATAATTCCAAAATTTAACAGGGCACTCATGTAGTTCTATGTTGCCTCTATAAAGAAACTCAAGGGGGGCAGCGTATATTGTTTCGCACTCAAAGGTGACACGTTCCCTCTCAGAACCATGAGCCTTCTTGAGAGAAGCTCCGATTTGCAAGAAGCTTATACCAATACTTGTTCCTATTTGGCCAATTTTTTACCACAGCATGGTAGTACCATGACATAACACCGTGCCAAGTTTCATGATTTTCAGGTGTGTTTTGGATTTACAAGAATTTTAAAACCAAGTTTCTCAATGTTCTCGGCCGAGCCACGATGCCCAGATGTTTGAATTTCATTCCCATTTCTTGCATGGGACCTAGAAATTCACCTGAGGACACACATGTGATTTTTCAACCAACTTTGGTGCACGGGAGCATGTGCTTGTAGTTAAAATTTGAATTATGCACATTAAATGAGCAAAAACTGAATTAATGTATAAAAAAAAGGCCAAACGAACCCGGAATAATTCCAAGATTTAACAGGGCACTCATGTAGTTCTTTGTTGTGTCTATAAAGAAACTCAAGGGGGGCAGCGTATATTGTTTCGCACTCAAAGGTGACACGTTCCCTCTCAGAACCATGAGCCTTCTTGAGAGAAGCTCCGGTTTGCAAGAAGCTTATACCAAAACTTGTTCCTATTCGGCCAATTTTTTTACCACAGCATGGTAGTACCATGACATGACACCGTGCCAAGTTTCATGATTTTCAGGCATGTTTTGGATATACAAGAATTTCAAAACCAAGTTTCTCAATGTTCTCGGCCGATCCACGATGCCGAGATGTTTGAATTTCATTCCCATTTTTTGCATGGGACCTAGAAATTCACCCAAGGACACACATGTGAGTTTTAACCCAACTTTGGTGCACGGGAGCATGTGCTTGTAGTTCAAATTTGAATTATGCACATTAAATGACCAGAAACTCAATTAATGTATAAAAAAGGCCAAACGAACCCGGAATAATTCCAAAAATTAACAGGGCACTCATGTAGTTCTATGTTGCCTCTATAAAGAAACTCAAGGGGGAAGCGTATATTGTTTCACACTCAAAGCTAACACATTCCCTCTCAGAACCACGAGCCTTTTGAGAGAAGCTCCGGCTTGCAAGAAGATTATACCAAAACTTGTTCCTATTCGACCAATTTTTTTACCACAGCATGTGGTAGTACCATGACATGACACCGTGCCAAGTTTCATGATTTTCAGGCGTGTTTTGGATTTACAAGAATTTTAAAACCAAGTTTCTCAATGTTCTCGGCCGAGCCACGATGCCCAGATGTTTGAATTTTATTCCCATTTCTTGCATGGGACCTAGAAATTCACCCGAGGACACACTTTCCGACCAACTTTGGTGCACATGAGCATGTGCTTGTAGTTCAAATTTGGATTATCCACATTAAATGACCAGAAACTCAACTAATGTATAAAAAAAGGCCAAACGAACCCGAAATAATTCCAAAATTTAATAGGGCACTCATGTAGTTCTATGTTGCCTCTGTAAAGAAACTCAAGGGGGGCAATGTATATTGTTTCACACTCAAAGGTGACACCCTCTCAGAACCACGAGCCTTCTTGAGAGAAGCTCCGGTTTGCAAGAAGCTTATACCAACATTTGTTCCAATTCGGCCAAATTTTTTACCACGGCATGGTAGGAGCATGACATGACACCATGCCAAGTGTCACGATTTTCAGACGTGTTTTGGATTTACATGAATTTTAAAACCAAGTTTCTCAATGTTCTCGGCCGAGTCACGACACCAAGATGTTTGAATTTCATTCCCATTTCTTGCATGGGACCTAGAAATTCACCTAAGGACACACATGTAATTTTTCAACCAACTTTGGTGCACCACAGCATCTGCTTGCAGTTCAAATTTGGATTATGCACATTAAATGTCCAAAAACTCAATTAATGTACAAAAAAGGCCAAACGAACCCGGAATAATTCCAAAATTTAACAGGGCACTCATATAGTTCTATGTTGCCTCTGTAAAGAAAATCAGGGGGAGGCAACGTATATCGTTTCGCACACAAAGGTGACACGTTCCCTCTCGGAACCACAAGGCTTGTTGAGTGAATCTCCGGTTTTGCAAGAAGCTTATACCAAAACTTGTCCCAATTCAGCGAAAAAATATACATATGAAAACAGGGTTTAGCTTATCCTGAACATCTCGCTACCTAGACCAATGTACTCTGATTTGAATTCAACATAAAATGGATACAAATATTTGATTTGGAGATCGTATGGTACATGTAGTTCATAGTGAAATATGATTACTGCTATATGCATGTTTTTTGTTATCAAGATAATATTTAAATTATTGTATAACTTGACAACAATCATATTCAAAGAAGGAAAATTGATTCAAATTTAGTCCATATGGTAGACGACAATATATATGTTCATAGGGTGGAGTAAAATGTTCATATATGATGGAAGATCAAATGTAGGACTACATCCATTATAAACCGCAAGGTCACCTAACGATATATTCGAATTCAACATAACGTGGATTCAAAAATTGAAATTGGAGATCCTGGCATTTGTAATCATATAAAAAGGGACATGAATCTTTCTTTTGGTGGGAATTGATTTGTTTTTTGTTGTTGTTGAGGGAAGTGCGAATCGATTTGGTACTGTACAGGGTAATCTTGTTCTCCCGATTTTTTTTACATTTTTCTTGTAGTTTTTTCAATGACATCTATAGAAATATAGTAAAAGGGGACATGACTCTCTTGTGTCTTGTATGAATTGTTTTTTCTACACGTTAAGTTTGTTCTGCCAAACAAGGAATCCGCGCCTTGTTATCCCGAAATTTTCAAGCTCGAATATCTTTTGTCTCATCTGCCTTGTAACTCCCGCCTCTTCAACCCACGCCGCACCTTGTTATCCCAAAATTCCGACCCGCGCAAAAACTCCCTCCTCATCCAAAATCGGTCCCGCAGCCCAAACATGCGAAATCCCCCTTCTACCCCTCAGCCGGAAATGCCAGCTCGACGTCACGGTGTCAAAACCGGTGGGGGTACGCTGGTAATTTACCCTACATTTCGGACAAGCGCGTCCCTAAGCTATGGCTCCCCCTACCCCCCTTCGTCCCCCATTCGTACACCGAGGCCGCCAAAACCCATGAAACCCCACGCTCCTCCGTTGACCTCCCGACCGCCGCCCAGCCAGAAACTCTTCCCCGACGACGTCGCCCACCGCAACATCTCACCATCCCTCATCGACCGCACCAGATGAGGATCCGTCGTTGATCTCGTCGTCCTGCCGGATCAGCTGCCCCGTCCTCCACCCCCAAGGAGCTGCCCCGACATTTGCCTCGTCTATCGCGCCACCTCCATCCCCACAACACTGTCTTGACCTCCCCCACCGGAAGCGCAGCACCCTCACCAATTCCTCCGATGAAGCCGAGGCCCACTCGGCGCCACCAAGGAGGTTCTACACTCACCACTACATTTTATCTTTTATTCGATGTCATGGGGCTGCCGGTGCTCTATACCGAGCAGCCATGGCGGGTCTCCATCGACGGTGCTGTCGCCAGCCACTTAATCCACGACGTCTCTCCCCCATGTCGTTGCTTCCTCGGCGGCGACTTCCACACCAGCACTAGTTGTAGCTGATCCGGCTCTCGCTCGCGCTGCGGCTCTTTTATTGCTGTCGATCGCACCGCTACACTGCTCTTGCTTTCGTTCGTGCTGCTGATCTTCTCTACTATTGCTGTCGGTCGCGCTTCTGCTCCGCTCTTGCTCTTGTTCGTGTGCTGCTCTGCTCTTGCTCTCGCTCGCACTGTTGCTTCTACTGCACGACTCCGTAGCTACATGAGTTGCTGCTTTAGCACTCGCTCGCAGTGCTGCTGCACGACCTTGCTCTCTGCTAGTGCATTCCCTGCTAGAGCGTCTGCTGATTTAGATCACTGCTTCTCTGCTACTAGTGCTGAACGCCCCTAAACATCTATTGCAATGCTCTGCTACTAGTTCAATCAGTTTCGACTGTAAAGTTCACTTTCTTCAGTTAAGTTTAGAGTGGAAAGAATTTACAACATCTGTCGGAGCGGCCGTGGCGCGGCTGATGTGTTTTACATCTAGCACTTTTTGGTGATGTATTTTACATCATCTATTGCATGATATTAGAGTCCCACTTCAGATTAACGTTGTCTCCTTGTCTGCTTCAGCCTCACCACCGTACACCTCATCGGAGCTGCTCCAACGATGGAACCGTCCATCACAGCGGAGCAGTACCCTCGGCGCTGTTTCCAGAGGCCTCAGATCTTCTTCCCCGCCTCCGACAGTCACACCAGCATCACCATCCTCCACGTCCAACCCAATGATGTTGAGGTCGACAAGGCTATGCCAAAGAGGTTGTACACTTGTTGCATCACTTTGTTACTCTGCATTCATGTCGATCCCTCAGGGATCCTTTGCTATGGAACTACTATGGTACTACTATTCGTGCATTTGGTTAGAAGGAGTGGAGCAAAGCAAAACTGGAGGATTTTTTTCCTTTGGTGTCTCTTTCAAAGAAAAAATGTAGGAATTTTAATATCCACTTGGACGTCCTTTTCAAATTAATATGCATGAAGAACGGACTAATTGCATTACTTAGCATAATAAGATTCTTATTTTTTCATTTTCACATGGTTTGACTTTAATTTGACCATGTTTCTCCATTCTACTGTGTTCTTCCAATTCATGTGAACCAAACACCCAGGTTGACAGAAATCCTATGTTTCCAAATGCTCTGTTTTGCACGTGCATTCCTATCCTATTCTTGTGTTTTTCCTGTCCCTGTGTTTATAGAATCCTCCAATTCTAAGGAGCCCTTACAGATTTACTTCATTTTCAGATAGGCGTCAAAGAAAACTCTGTGTGTTATGTCCTGCTCCTGCAGTGCCGTCATCCACCCCACCTGAGGTGCACCATCGACAGAAGCATTCACTGCAGCAGAGATTCCCCATGCAGACTTTCTTTCACCGCCTCAGATCATCTTCCCCGTTGCCGGCAGCCACGCCAACTGCATTACCATCATCGACTGAGCAGATGAACCTGAGGACTACACAGTTCCGGAAGAGAGGTCACAGTCTTTTGTGTTTGCTTACGTTATACATCAGTTATTATTACCTGCTACTTTATCGTTCAAACTTGAGTTTTAAAATGCCCGTGGGTCTCATATCGAGGCAAACGAATAGTATCTGTCTACTATCTGGTTCATCTGGGGTCTTCTATGTGGTTCATGTTGGGTGGGCAACAAACAGTAGATGATCCATTGTCTATCTTTTTAAAACTGAAGCTATAATCTACCTGCTATCATTAGTTTTGGATCTATCCACTCGTTTGCTACCATCAGTCTTGATTTCTGCATGCACCCCTTAGGCCTTACAAAATCTAACTATTTTTTTATTATGCATGTCAGTTATTGTACACAATCATACTGAACATGTAGAGAAAAAGAGAAGACCGTTGCGTGGGAATATAATGTCATGCAGACGCCGCTCCATGGTGGGCGAAGTGCCCCCCTCCGCCATTCCAGAGGAAGATATACTGTTTCAGATGGGATTCAGAGGAGCCGACCACTCCTATTTACCACTGAGGTGTTTGCTCTAACCTGGCATGCTGATGTTGGTCATATCATGCATATGGCGCCTCGCATTGCTTACATTATACTCCCTCCGTTCCTAAATATAGGGTGTATAGTTTTTGGCACGGAAATTAAAGAACACAATTTGAGGGAACATTTCACAAGTTTTGGGTGAGATTAGACCTGATTAATTGACATGAAAAAATAGAGGAGCTTGCACTATATAAGGAAATGTAATCAAATCCCTTAAAAAATTATCCAAACGAGTGGTGTAACGCAATACACCTTATATTTCAGACTTTTTCTCAAAAATCTATACACCTTATATCAAGGAACGGAGGGAGTACATCTTATATGTCATCAGCTTAGTTTAGATTTGCTTGTGTGAATGCCACCTGTTTGGTTTCTATATCATACTCCCACCATTCCTAAATATTTGTCTTTTTAGAGATTTCAACAAGTGACTACATATAGAGCAAAATGAGTGAATCTACACTCTAAAATATGTCTATATACATCCGTATGTGGTAGTCCATTTGAAATCTCTAAAAAGACAAATATTTAGGAACGGAGGGAGTATATGGGAATTATGCAATGCCATCTTCTTTAGCCAAGCATCATATACGTGAATCATGCAATGCCATCCTGTTTAGCTAGTCATCATATATGTGAATTGTATCGTGACATATTTTTTTCATAATGTATTCCATTTGTCAACAATGTGTATACATTCATCTACTCTTCCCTGTGCATCAGCCATTTGAGTCGGTCATGGGAAAATCTGGAGTGAAAACAAGGTCTTCTGAGCAGTCAGTGCTACCTGTCAATGCGGATTTCTTCCTAGTTACAGATAGCTCCTCAAAGGAGGATTCAGAGACAGATGACCAGTCGTATCCCCCCGAGGTGCATTGCTCTAACTTGGCGGTTATATTGCTCATATCATGCATATGGTGTCTTGCATTGCCATGCCATCTGCTTAGATTAGACATGCTTTGTGTGAATGCCTCTTTGCTTTCTATATCAGATATGTGAATTATGCAATGCCATGTTTTTCAGCCAGTTATCATATATGTGAATTATGCACCGCCATGGAGCCAGGCATCATATATGTGAATTATCTCATGCCATCTTTTTTTTCATTACGTATTCCATTTGTCGACAATCTATGTATATTGAACTACTCTTCATGTGTATCAGCCATTTGAGCCGGTTATGGAAAAATCTGGAGTGAAAACAAGGTCTTCAGAGCAGGCAATGGTACCTGTTGAAGCATATATCTCAATGGTTACAGGGAGCTCCTCAGAGGAGGATTCAGAGACAGATGACCGGTCCTACTGTTGGGGAACGCAGTAATTTCAAAAAATTTCCTACACACACACAAGATCATGGTGATGCATAGAAACAAGAGGGAAGAGTGTTGTCCACGTACCCTCGTAGACCGTAAGCGGAAGCGTTATGACAACGTGGTTGATGTAGTCATACGTCTTCACGATCGACCGGTCCTAGCACCGAAGGCACGACACCTCCGCGATCTGCACACGTTCGGCTTGGTGACGTCCCACGAACTCACGATCTAGTAGAGTGTCGAGGGAGAGCTTCGTCAGCACGACAGCGTGATGACGGTGATGATGATGCTACCTGAACAGGGCTTCGCCTAAGTACAACTATGATATGACCGAGGTGGATTATGGTGGAGGGGGGCACCGCACACGGCTGGAAACAATCAACTTGTGTGTTCTAGGGTGCCCCTTACCCCCATATATAAAGGAGCAAGGGGGAGGCCGACCGTCCTAGGGTCGCGGCAAGGAGAGGGAGTCTCCTAGTAGGAGTAGGACTCCCCTTTTCCTAGTCCAACTAGAAGGAGGAAGAATAAAGTAAGGGAGGAGAGAGAGAGGGAGGAAAGAGGGGGCGCCGCCCCACCCTCCTTGTCCATTTGACTCCAAAGGGGGGGCGGCTAGCCCTATGCCCCTTCTCTATCTCTCTAACAATGCCCATTAGGCCCATTAGTTCCCCTGGGGGTTCCGAGAAACCCCGACCACTCGCGATAAATATCCGGTGAACCCCCGAACTCAATCCGGTGTCCGAATATGTCCGTCCAATGATATAATATTATGTATCAACCATTTAGGAGACTCCTCGTATGTCCGTGATCACATCCGGGACTCCGAACTACCTTCGGTACATCAAAACACATAAACTCATAATACCGATCGTCACCGAACATTAAGCATGCGGACCCTATGGGTTCGAGAACTATGTAGACATGACCGAGACATGTCTCCGTCAATAACCAATAGCGGAACCTGGATGCTCATATTGGTTCCTACATATTCTACGAAGATCTTTATCGGTCAAACCACATAACGATATATGTTGTTCCCTTTGTCATCGGTATGTTACTTGCTGAGATTTGATCGTCGGTATCTCAATACCTAGTTCAATCTCGTTACCGGCAAGTCTCTTTACTCGTTCTGTAATGCTACATCCCGTAACTAACTCATTAGCTACATTGCTTGCAAGGCTTATAGTGATGTATACGAGAGGGCCCAGAGATACCTCTCCGACAATCGAGTGACAAATCCTAATCTCGATCTATGCCAACTCAACAAACACCATCGGAGACACCTGTAGAGCACCTTTATAATCACCCAGTTACGTTGTGACGTTTGGTAGCACACAAAGTGTTCCTCTGGTATTCGGGAGTTGCATGAATCTCATAGTCATAGGAACATGTATAAGTTATGGAGAAAGCAATAGCAACAAACTAAACGATCAATGTGCTAAGCTAACGGATGGGTCAAGTCAATCACATCATTCTCTAATGATGTGATCCCGTTAATCAAATGACAACTCATGTCTATGGTTAGGAAACATAACCATCATTGATTCAACGAGCTAGTCAAGTAGAGGCAAACTAGTGACACTCTGTTTGTCTATGTATTCACACATGTACTAAGTTTCCGGTTAATACAATTCTAGCATGAATAATAAACATTTATCATGATATAAGGAAATATAAATAACAACTTTATTATTGCCTCTAGGGCATATTTCCTTCAGTCTCCCACTTGCACTAGAGTCAATAATCTAGATTACATTGTAATGATTCTAACACCCATGGAGTCTTGGTGCTGATCATGTTTTGCTCGTGAGAGAGGCTTAGTCAACGGGTCTGCAACATTCAGATCCGTATGTATCTTGCAAATCTCTATGTCTCCCTCCTTGACTTGATCGCGGATGGAATTGAAGCGTCTCTTGATGTGCTTGGTTCTCTTGTGAAATCTGGATTCCTTTGCCAAGGCAATTGCACCAGTATTGTCACAAAAGATTTTCATTGGACCCGATGCACTAGGTATGACACCTAGATCGGATATGAACTCCTTCATCCAGACTCCTTCATTTGCTGCTTCCGAAGCAGCTATGTATTCCGCTTCACACGTAGATCCCGCCATGACGCTCTGCTTGGAACTGCACCAACTGACAGCTCCACCATTTAATAAAAACACGTATCCGGTTTGTGACTTAGAGTCATCCGGATCAGTGTCAAAGCTTGCATCGACGTAACCGTTTACGACGAGCTCTTTGTCACCTCCATATACGAGAAACATATCCTTAGTCCTTTTAGGTATTTCAGGATATTCTTGACCGCTGTCCAGTGATCCACTCCTGGATTACTTTGGTACCTCCCTGCTAAACTGATAGCAAGGCACACATCAGGTCTGGTACACAACATTGCATACATGATAGAGCCTATGGCTGAAGCATAGGGAACACCTTTCATTTTCTCTCTATCTTCTGCAGTGGTCGGGCATTGAGTCTGACTCAACTTCACACCTTGTAATACAAGCAAGAACCCTTTCTTTGCCTGATCCATTTTGAACTTCTTCAAAACTTTATCAAGGTATGTGCTTTGTGAAAGTCAATTAAGCGTCTTGATCTATCTCTATAGATCTTGATGCCCAATATATAAGCAGCTTCACCGAGGTCTTTCATTGAAAAATTCTTATTCAAGTATCCTTTTATGCTATTCAGAAATTCAGTATCATTTCGATCAACAATATGTCATCTACATATAATATCTAAAATGCTACAGAGCTCCCACTCACTTTCTTGTAAATACAAGCTTCTCCAAAAGTCTGTATAAAACCATATGCTTTGATCACACTATCAAAGCGTATATTCCAACTCGAGAGGCTTTGCACCAGTCCATAAATGGATCGCTGGAGCTTGCACACTTTGTTAGCACCTTTTGGATCGACAAAACCTTCTGGTTGCATCATATACAACTCTTCTTTAAGATATCCATTAAGGAATGTAGTTTTGACATCCATTTGCCAAATTTCATAATCATAAAATGCGGCAATTGCTAACATGATTCGGACGGACTTAAGCATCGCTACGGGTGAGAAGGTCTCATCGTAGTCAACTCCTTGAACTTGTCAAAAACCTTTTGCAACAAGTCGAGCTTTGTAGACAGTAACATTACCGTCAGCGTCAGTCTTCTTCTTGAAGATCCATTTATTCTCTGTGGCCTCTGCCGATCATCGGGCAAGTCAACCAAAGTCCATACTTTGTTCTCATACATGGATCCCATCTCAGATTTCATGGCCTCAAGCCATTTTGCGGAATCTGGGCTCATCATCGCTTCCTCATAGTTCGTAGGTTCGTCATGGTCAAGTAACATGACTTCCAGAAACAGGATTACCGTACCACTCTGGTGCGGATCTTACTCTGGTTGACCTACGAGGTTCGGTAGTAACTTGATCAGAAGTTTCATGATCATCATCATTAGCTTCCTCACTTACTGGTGTAGGAATCACTGGAACTGATTTCAGTGATGAACTACTTTCCAATAAGGGAGAAGGTACAATTACCTCGTCAAGTTCTACTTTCCTCCCACTCACTTCTTTCGAGAGAAACTCCTTCTCTAGAAAGGATCCATTCTTAGCAACGAATATCTTGCCTTCGGATCTGTGATAGAAGGTGTACCCAACAGTCTCCTTTGGGTATCCTATGAAGACACATTTCTCCGATTTGGGTTCGAGCTTATCAGGTTGAAGCTTTTTCACATAAGCATCGCAGCCCCAAACTTTAAGAAATGACAACTTGGGTTTCTTGCCAAACCATAGTTCATAAGGTGTCATCTCAACGGATTTAGATGGTGCCCTATTTAACGTGAATGCACCGTCTCTAAAGCATAACCCCAAAACGATAGCGGTAAATCAGTGAGAGACATCATAGATTGCACCATATCTAATAAAGTGTGGTTACGACGTTCGGACACACCATTACGTTGTGGTGTTCCAGGTGGCGTGAGTTGCGAAACTATTCCGCATTGTTTCAAATGAAGTCCAAACTCATAACTCAAATATTCACCTCCACGATCAGATCGTAGAAACTTGATTTTCTTGTTACGATGATTTTCCACTTCACTCTGAAATTCTTTGAACTTTTCAAATGTTTCAGACTTATGTTTCATTAAGTAGATATACCCATATCTGCTCAAATCATCTGTGAAGGTGAGAAAATAACGATATCCGCCGCGAGCTTCAATGTTCATTGGACCACATACATCAGTATGTATGATTTCCAATAACTCTGTTGCTCGCTCCATTGTTCCGGAGAACGAGTTTTAGTCATCTTGCCCATGAGGCATGGTTCGCAAGTACCAAGTGATTCATAATCAAGTGATTCCAGAAGTCCATCAGAATGGAGTTTCTTCATGCGCTTTACACCAATATGACCTAAACGGCAGTGCCACAAATAAGTTGCACTATCATTATCAACTCTGCATCTTTTGGCTTCAATACTATGAACATGTGTATCACTACTATCAAGATTTAGTAAAAATAGACCACTCATCAAGGGTGCATGACCATAAAAGATATTACTCATATAAATAGAACAACCATTATTCTCTGATTTAAATGAATAACCGTCTCGCATCAAACAAGATCCAGATATAATGTTCATGCTCAACGCTGGCACCAAATAACAATTATTTAGGTCTAAAACTAATCCCGAAGGTAGATGTAGAGGTAGCGTGCCGACGTCGCACATCGACTTTGGAACCATTTCCCACGCGCATCGTCACCTCGTCCTTAGCCAATCTTCGCTTAATCTGTAGCCCCTGTTTCGAGTTGCAAATGTTAGCAACTGAACCAGTATCAAATACCTAGGCACTATGCGAGCATTAGTAAGGTACACATCAATAACATGTATATCAAATATACCTTTCACTTTGCCATCCTTCTTCTCTGCCAAATACTTGGGGCAGTTCCGCTTCCAGTGACCAGTTCCTTTGCAGTAGAAGCACTCAGTCTCAGGCTTAGGTCCAGACTTGGGTTTCTTCACTTGAGCAGCAACTGGCTTGCCGTTCTTCTTGAAGTTCCCCTTCTTCCCTTTACCCTTTTTCTTGAAACTGGTGGTCTTGTTGACCATCAACACTTGATGCTCCTTCTTGATTTCTACCTCCGCAGCCTTTAGCATTGCGAAGAGCTCAATTGTCTTATCCATCCCTTGCATATTATAGTTCATCACGAAGCTCTTGTAGCTTGGTGGCAGTGATTGAAGAACTCTGTCAATGACACTATCATCAGGAAGATTAACTCCCCTGAGTCAAGTGGTTGTGGTACCCAGACATTCTGAGTATATGTTCACTGACAGAACTATTCTCCTCCATCTTGCAGCTGTAGAACTTATTGGAGACTTCATATCTCTCAATCCGGGGCATTTGCTTGAAATATTAACTTCAACTCCTGGAACATCTCATATGCTCCATGACGTTCAAAACGTCGTTGAAGTCCCGGTTCTAAGCCGTAAAGCATGGCACACTGAACTATCGAGTAGTCATCAGCTTTGCTCTGCCAGGTGTTCATAACATCTGGCGTTGCTCCTGCAGCGGGTTTGTCACCTAGCGGTGCTTCCAGGAGTAATTCTTCTGTGCAGCAATGAGGATAATCCTCAAGTTACGGACCCAGTCCGTGTAGTTGCTACCATCATCTTTCAACTTAGCTTTCTCTAGGAACGCATTAAAATTCAACGGAACAACAACACGGGCCATCTATCTACAACAACATAGACATGCAAAATACTATCAGGTACTAAGTTCATGATAAATTAAAGTTCAATTAATCAAATTACTTAAGAACTCCCACTTAGATAGACATCCTCTAATCATCTAAGTGATCACGTGATCCATATCAACTAAACCATGTCCGATCATCACGTGAGATGGAGTAGTTTTCAATGGTGAACATCACTATGTTGATCATATCTACTATATGATTCACGCTCGACCTTTTCTCGTTTCGGTCGTCTAGTGTTCGAGGCCATATCTGCATATGCTAGGCTCGTCAAGTTTAACCCGAGTATTCTGCGTGTGCAAAACTGGCTTGCACCCGTTGTATGTGAACGTAGAGCTTATCACACCCGATCATCACGTGGTGTCTCGGCACGAAGAACTGTAGCAACGGTGCATACTCAGGGAGAACACTTATACCTTGAAATTTAGTGAGAGATCATCTTATAATGCTACCGCCGAACTAAGCAAAATAAGATGCATAAAGGATAAACATCACATGCAATCAATATAAGTGATATGATATGGCCATCATCATCTTGTGCCTTTGATCTCCATCTCCAAAGCACCGTCATGATCACCATCGTCACCGGCTTGACACCTTGACTTATTAGTCATGAACTAGTCTAGAGGAGCTATGTACCTGAAATTGTAGATCACATTGGCCCACGCCTAATGTTGCCCTCGAGACTTCAATGCGTTCCCTAAAGATAAGAGACCAAATGCTGATAAGATGCTCTGAGCAGGCAAAACACGGACGGGTCCTGGAACCCAGTGAGGAATCGGATCCTCATGAGCTGCGGCAAGAAGAGATTATATTCTCGCACCACGGAGAGCAAGCCGCTAGGATGACGCGAGCGCAGGTCCGGGGAAGGGGCCGGCAGAGGAGCAGAACCAAGAGGGCACCGCGATAGGTGACACACCCATCCCAGAGAACCGAGCTTGGCATCGACGTGCTGTGATTCTTCCTGCTGATTACTCCCTTTTCAGTGCGGCATGCTTTACAGCTTAGAACCGGGGCTCCAAAAGCGTTTTGAGACACGGAGCATATGAGATGTTCGAAGAGCTGAAAATGGTTTTCCAAGCTCATGCCCGGGTCGAGAGATATGAAGTCTCCGACAAGTTCTTCAGTTAAGATGGAGGAAAATAGTTCTGTCAGTGAGCACATACTCAAAATGTCTGGGTTGCATAACCGCTTGACTCAGCTGGGAGTTAATCTCCCGGATGACGTGGTCATTGACAGAATCCTTCAGTCGCTTCCCCGAGCTACAAGAGCTTTGTGATGAACTTCAATATGCAGGGGATGGAAAAGACCATTCCTGAGGTATATTCAATGCTGAAATCAGCGGAGGTGGAAATCAAAAAGGAACATCAAGTGTTGATGGTGAATAAAACCACTAAGTTCAAGAAAGGCAAGGGTAAAAAGAACTTCAAGAAGGACGGCAAGGGAGTTGCCGCGCCCGGTAAGCAAGCTGCCGGGAAGAAGTCAAAGAATGGACCCAAGCCTGAGACTGAGTGTTTTTATTGCAAGGGAAGTGGTCACTGGAAGCGGAACTGCCCCAAATACTTAGCGGACAAGAAGGCCGGCAACACTAAAGGTATATGTGATATACATGTAATTGATGTGTACCTTACCAGTACTCGTAGTAGCTCCTGGGTATTTGATACCGGTGCGGTTGCTCACATTTGTAACTCAAAGCAGGAGCTGCGGAATAAGCGGAGACTGGCGAAGGACGAGGTGACGATGCGCGTCGGGAATGGTTCCAAGGTCGATGTGATCGCCGTCGGCACGCTGCCTCTACATTTACCTACGGGATTAGTTTTAAACCTCAATAATTGTTATTTAGTGCCAGCTTTGAGCATGAACATTGTATCAGGATCTCGTTTAATTCGAGATGGCTACTCATTTAAATCCGAGAATAATGGTTGTTCTATTTATATGAGAGATATGTTTTATGGTCATGCTCCGCTGGTGAATGGTTTATTCTTAATGAATCTCGAGCGTAATGTTACACATATTCATAGTGTGAATACCAAAAGATGTAAGGTTGATAATGATAGTCCCACATACTTGTGGCACTGCCGCCTTGGTCACATAGGTGTCAAACGCATGAAGAAGCTCCATGCAGATGGACTTTTGGAGTCTCTTGATTACGAATCATTTGACACGTGCGAACCATGCCTCATGGGTAAAATGACCAAGACTCCAGTTCTCAGGAACAATGGAGCGAGCAACCAACTTATTGGAAATCATACATACTGATGTGTGCGGTCCAATGAGTGTTGAGGCTCGCGGTGGCTATCGTTATGTTCTCACCCTCACTGATGACTTGAGTAGATATGGGTATGTCTACTTAATGAAACACAAGTCTGAGACCTTTGAAAAGTTCAAGGAATTTCAGAGTGAGGTTGAGAATCAACGTGAAAGGAAAATCAAGTTCTTGCGATCAGATCGTGGGGAGAATACTTGAGTCACGAATTTGGCACACACTTTAAGGAAATGTGGAATAGTTTCACAACTCACGCCGCCTGGAACACCTCAGCGTAATGGTGTGTCCGAATGTCATAATCGCACTCTATTGGATATGGTGCGATCTATGATGTCTCTTACCGATTTACCGCTGTCATTTTGGGGCTATGCTTTAGAGACTGCGCATTCACTTTAAATAGGGCTCCGTCGAAATCCGTTGAGACGACACCGTATGAATTATGGTTTGGGAAGAAACCTAAGCTGTCGTTTCTAAAAGTTTGGGGATGCGATGCTTATGTCAAGAAACTTCAACCTGAAAAGCTCGAACCCAAGTCGGAAAAATGCGTCTTCATAGGATACCCTAAAGAAACTATTGGGTATACCTTCTACCTCAGATCCGAAGGCAAGATCTTTGTTGCCAAGAATGGATCCTTTCTAGAGAAAGAGTTTCTCTCGAAAGAAATAAGTGGGAGGAAAGTAGAACTTGATGAAGTATTACCTCTTGAACCGGAAAGTGGCGCAAGCTCAAGAAAATGTTCCTGAGGTGCCTGCACCGACTAGAGAGGAAGTTAATGATGATGATCATGAAACTTCAGATCAAGTTGCTACTGAACTTCGTAGGTCCACAAGGACACGTTCCGCACCAGAGTGGTACGGCAACCCTGTCTTGGAAATCATGTTGTTAGACAACGGTGAACCTTCGAACTATGAAGAAGCGATGGCGGGCCCGATTCCGACAAATGGCTGGAAGCCATGAAATCCGAGATAGGATCCATGTATGAAAACGAAGTATGGACTTTGACTGACTTGCCCGATGATCGGCGAGCCATAGAAAATAAATGGATCTTTAAGAAGAAGACAGACGCGGATGGTAATGTGACCATCTATAAGCTCGGCTTGTCGCTAAGGGTTACCGACAAGTTCAAGGGGTTGACTACGATGAGACTTCTCACCCGTAGCGAAGCTGAAGTCCGTCCGAATCATGTTAGCAATTGCCGCATTCTATGATTATGAGATATGGCAGATGGACGTCAAAACGGCATTCCTTAATGGTTTCCTTAAGGAAGGATTGTATATGATGCAGCCAGAAGGTTTTGTGATCCTAT
>NC_053026.1:233376299-233417062 GCF_003073215.2 Triticum urartu
TTCAAGGTATTTTTATATTGCACGGATAATTAGATAACAGACAGAAAATTATTTATTTTATTTTTATTTCAACTAAATAACAGAAAGTATAGAAAGGGTACAGAGGTTGTGCTTCTAGTTTCATCCATCTCATGCTCATCAAAAGGAATCCACTAACAAGGTTGATCAAGTCTTGTTAACAAACTCATTCCATTAACATGAAACCGGAGAAATTTCGAATAACACTAAGTTACCTCAACGGGATATGCACATCCCCAATAATAAGTATATCATATTTCTTCTTGATAGTAGGAAGAGGAAATTCAAAACCTCCAAATATAATCGATGGAATTTTTCATAGAATTGATACTATGAACTTGAGGTTGTTTCCTCGGAAAGTGTACCGTATGCTCATTACCATTAACATGAAAAGTGACATTGCCTTTGTTGCAATCAATAACAGCCCCTGTAGTATTAAGAAAAGGTCTTCCAAGAATAATAGACATACTATCGTCTCGGGAATATCAAGAATAAAAGTCCGTTAAAATAGTAACGTTTGCAACCACAACAGGCACATCCTCACAAATACCGACAGGTATAGCAGTTGATTTATCAGCCATTTGCAAAGATATTTCAGTAGGTGTCAACTTATTCAAATCAAGTCTACGATATAAAGAGAGAGGCATAACACTAACACCGGCTCCAAGATCACATAAAGCAGTTTTAACATAGTTTCTTTTAATGGAGCATGGTATAGTTGGTACTCCTGGATCTCCAAGTTTCTTTGGTATTCCACCCTTAAAAGTATAATTAGCAAGCATGGTGGAAATTTCAGCTTCCGCTATCTTTCTTTTATTTGTAATAATCTTTCATGTACTTAGCATAAGGATTCATTTTTGAGCATATCAGTCTAATCGCATACGCAAAAAGATAGGTCTAATCATTTCAGCAAAGCGCTCAAAATCCTCATCATCCTTTTTCTTGGATGGTTTGGGAGGAAAAGGCATGGGTTTCTGAACCCAAGGTCTCTTTCTTTACCTATGTTTCCTAGCAACAAAGTCTCTTTTCATAACGTTGATTCTTTGATTGTGGGTTATCAAGATCAACAGCAGGTTCAATTTCTACATCATTATCATTACTAGGTTGAGCATCATCATGAACATCATCATTAATATTTTCATTAGGTTCATGTTCATTACCGATTGTGTTTCAGCATCAGACATAGAGATATCATTTGGATTATCAGGTGGTTCAGCAATAGGTTCACTAGAAGTTTGTCAGTTCTATCATTTTTCTTTCTTCTTTTTAGAAGAACTAGGTGCATCAATTTTATTTCTCTGAGAATCTTGCTCAATTCTCTTAGGGTGGCCTTCAGGATACAAAGGTTCCTGAGTCATTCTACCAGTTCTAGTAGCCACTTTAACAGCATAACCATTTTTCTTACTATTCATCTCATCGAGCAATTCTTTGAGCTTTAAGTACTTGAGTGGTAACCATAGAAGCATGTTTGCTAACAAGTTTAAGTTCACCTCTAATATTAGCCATATAATCACCCAAGTATTTAATCATATCAGCATCTTGTTTTAATTGTCTCAAAATAAGCATTGAAGTCTTCTTTGCTTAAACATAAAATTATCAAACTCATCCAAGCATTGACTAGCAATTTTAGTAGGAGGGATTTCAGCTTTATCATATCTATAGAGAGAATTTACCTTTACTACCTGTGTCGGGTTATCGAGGTCTGGAGGTTCTTCAATAAATAAAGGATTAAGATCATATGTTTCTTCAATAGGCGGTAAATTAAGACCATGTATTTCTTCAATAGGAGGTAAATTCTTAACATCTTCAGCTTTAATACCTTTTTCTTTCATAGATTTCTTTGCCTCTTGCATATCTTCAGGACTGAGAAATAGAACACCTCTCTTCTTCGGAGTTGGTTTAGGAATAGGATCATTAATTGGAGCAGGAGCTGGCTCAGGGTCAGGTGCCCAATTATTTTCATTTGTCAACATATTATTCAATAAGATTTCAGCTTCATCCGGTGTTCTTTCCCTGAAAAGAGAACCAGCACAACTATCCAGGTAATCTCTGGAAGCATCGGTTAGTCCATTATAAAAGATATCAAGTATTTCATTTTTCTTAAGAGGATGATCAGGCAAAGCATTAAGTAACTTGAGAAGCCTCCCCCAAGCTTGTGGGAGACTCTCTTCTTTAATTTGCACAAAGTTGTATATTTTTAAGCAGCTTGTTTCTTATGAGCAGGGAAATATTTAGCAGAGAAGTAATAAATCATATCCTGGGGACTACGCACACAACCAGGATCAAGAGAATTAAACCATATCTTAGCATCACCCTTTAATGAGAACGATATTTTAGTATATAAAAGTAGCGATCTCTCATCATTAGTGAACAGGGTGGCTATATCATTTAATTTAGTAAGATGTGCCACAACAGTTTCAGATTCATAGCCATAAAACGGATCAGATTCAACCAAAGTAATTATATCAGGATCAACAGAGAATTCATAATCCTTATCAGTAACACAGATAGGTGAAGTAGCAAAAGCAGGGTCAGGTCTTCCTAGCATTTAGAGATTGCTTATTCCATTTAGCTAATAACCTTTTGAGTTCATATCTATCTTTGCAAGCTAAAATAGCTAAAGAAGCTTCTTGATCAAAAAATAACCCTCAGGAATAACAAGTGATTCTTCATCATCACTTTCATCTTCATAATCATTCAATATTTTCAATCTCTCTAGCCCTAGCAAGTCTGTTCCTCAGAAAATCACTAAGTGGCATAGTAGTATCAGGCATAGAGGTAGTTTCATCATAAGTATCATGCATAGCAGAAGTGGCATCATCAATAACATGCGACATATCAGAACGAATAGCAGAAGCAGGTGTAGGTGTCGCAAGCTTACTCATAACAGAAGGTGAATCAAGTGCAGAGCTAGATGGCTGTTCCTTACCTCCCCTCGTAGTTGAGGGATAGATCTTGGTTTTTGGATCTCTCAAAGTTCTTCTATATGATAAGCAGATATAAATCCCAAGTGACTCAAAGAATAGAGCTATGCTCCCCGGCAACGGCGCCAGAAATTAGTCTTGATAACCCACAAGTATAGGGGATCGCAACAGCTTTCGAGGGTAGAGTATTCAACCCAAATTTATTGATTCGACACAAGGGGAGCCAAAGAATATTCTCAAGTATTAGCAGCTGAGTTGTCAATTCAACCACACCTGGAAACTTAGTATCTGCAGCAAAGTGTTTAGTAGCAAAGTAATATGATAGTGATGGTACGGTAACAAAAGAGTAATGAAAGCAAAGTAATGTTTTTGGTATTTTGTAGTGATTGTAACAATAGCAACGGGAAAGTAAATAAGCGTAAACCAGTATATGGAAAGCTCGTAGGCATCGGATCAATGATGGATAATTATGCCGGATGCGGTTCATCATGTAACAGTCATAACATAGGGTGACACAGAACTAGCTCCAATGTCATCAATGTAATGTAGGCATGTATTCCGAATATAGTCATACGTGCTTATGGAAAACTTGCATGACATCTTTTGTCCTACCCTCCCGTGGCAGCGGGGTCCTATGGAAACTAAGGGATATTAAGGCCTCCTTTTAATAGAGAACCGGAACAAAGCATTTAGCACATAGTGAATACATGAACTCCTCAAACTACTGGTCATCACCGGTAAGTATCCCGATTATTGTCACTTCGGGGTTAACGGATCATAACACATAATAGGTGACTATAGACTTGCAAGATAGGATCAAGAACTCATATATTGATGAAAACATAATAGGTTCAGATCTGAAATCATGGCACTCGGGCCCTAGTGACAAGCATTAAGCATAGCAAAGTCATAGCAACATCAATCTCAGAACATAGTGGATACTAGGGATCAAACCCTAACAAAACTAACTCGATTACATGGTGAATCTCATCCAACCCATCACCGTCCAGCAAGCCTACGATGGAATTACTCACGCACTCGGTGAGTGCTACGTCTTGAGCTTGCGTTGGTTTTCCCCGAAGAGGAAGGGATGATGCAGCAGAGTAGCGTAAGTATTTCCCTCAGTTTTTGAGAACCAAGGTATCAATCAGTAGGAGGCCACGCTCAAGTCCCTCGTACCTGCACAAAACGATAGCTACTCGCAACCAACGCGATTAGGGGTTGTCAATCCCTTCACGGTCACTTACGAGAGTGAGATCTGATAGATATAATATTTTGGTATTAAAGATGCAAAGTAAATAAAGTAAAAGCAAAGTAAAAAAGCAATAATTAAAGTGATGGAGATTGATATGATGAGATGACCCGGGGGCCATAGGTTTCACTAGTGGCTTCTCTCAAGAGCATAAGTATTCTACGGTGGGTGAACAAATTACTGTTGAGCAATTGATAGAATTGAGCATAGTTATGAGAATATCTAGGTGATCATGTATATAGGCATCACGTCCGTGACAAGTAGATTGAAACGATTCTGCATCTACTACTATTACTCCACTCATCGACCGCTATCCAGCATGCATCTAGAGTATTAAGTTAAAACAGAGTAACGCCTTAAGCAAGATGACATGATGTAGAGAGATAAATTCATGCAATATGAAATAAACCCCATCTTGTTATCCTCGATGGCAACGATGCAATACGTGCCTTGCTGTTCTGTCACTGGGAAGACACCGCAAGATCGAACCCAAAGCTAAGCACTTCTCCCATGGCAAGAACTACCAATCTAGTTGGCCAAACCAAACGGATAATTCGAAGAGACTTGCAAAAGATAACCAATCATACATAAAAGAATTCAGAGAAGATTCAAATATTATTCATAGATAGACTTGATCATAAACCCACAATTCATCGGTCTCAACAAACACACCGCAAAAAGAAGATTACATCGAATAGATCTCCACAAGAGGGGGAGAACTTTGTATTGAGATTCAAAGAGAGAGAAGAAGCCATCTAGCTACTAACTATGGACCCGAAGGTCTGAGGTAAACTACTCACACTTCATCGGAGGGGCTATGATGATGTAGAAGCCCTCCGTGATGACGGCCCTCTTCCGGAGCTCCGGAACAGGCCCCAAGATGGGATCTCGTGGATACAGAAAGTTGCGGCGGTGGAATTAGGTTTTTGGCTCCTGTTCTGATCGTTTGGTACGTGTGTATATATAGGAGGAAGGAGTACGTCGAGGAGCACGAGGGGCCCACGAGGCAGGGGGCGCGTCAGGGGGGCGCCCCCACCCTCGTGACCTGCCTCTTTTGTTCCTTGGAGCAGGGTCCAAGTCTCCTGGATCACGTTCGGTGAGAAAATCACGTTCCCGAAGATTTTATTCCGTTTGGACTCCGTTTGATATTCCGTTTCTTCGAAACACTGAAATAGGCAAAAAACAACAATTCTGGGCTGGGCCTCCGGTTAATAGGTTAGTCCCAAAAATAATATAAAAGTGGAAAATAAAGCCCAATATAGTCCAAAACAGTAGATAATATAGCATGGAGCAATCAAAAATTATAGATACGTTGAGACGTATCAGGCATCCCCAAGCTTAATTCCTGCTCGTCCTCGAGTAGGTAAATGATAAAAAGAGATTTTTGATGCGGAGTGCCTACTTGGCATAATTTCAATGTAAATCTTCTTAATTGTGGTATGAATATTCAGATAATAAAGATTCAAGACAAAAGTTCATATTGACATAATAATAATACTTCAAGCATACTAACAAAGCAATTATGTCTTCTCAAAATAACATGGCCAAAGAAAGTTATCCCTACAAAATCATATAGTCTGGCTATGCTCTATCTTCACCACACAAAGTATTTAAATCATGCACAACCCCGATGACAAGCCAAGCAATTGTTTCATACTCTAACTTTTTCAAAACTTTTTCAATCTTCACGCAATACATGAGCGTGAGCCATGGATATAGCACTATAGGTGGAATAGAATGGTGGTTGTGGAGAAGACAAAAAGGAGGGGAATCTAGTATACATGCAGACTCCTTTTTGTCTTCTCCACAACCACCATTCTATTCCACCTATAGTGCTATATCCATGGCTCACGCTCATGTATTGCGTGAAGATTGAAAAAGTTTTGAAAATAGAGTATGAAACAATTGCTTGGCTTGTCATCGGGGTTGTGCATGATTTAAATATTTTGTGTGGTGAAGATAGAGCATAGCCAGACTATATGATTTTGTAGGGATAACTTTCTTTGGCCATGTTATTTTGAGAAGACATAATTGCTCAGTTAGTATGCTTGAAGTATTATTATTTTTATGTCAATATTAAACTTTTTGTCTTGAATCTTTCGGATCTGAATATTCATGCCACAATAAAAAAATACATTGAGAAATATGTTAGAAGCATTCCACATCAAAAATTCTTCTTTTATCATTTACCTACTCGAGGACGAGCAGGAATTAAGCTTGGGGATGCTTTGATACGTCTCCAACGTATCTATAATTTTTGATTGCTCCATGCTATTATATTATCTATTTTGGATGTAATGCTTTTTTTACACTTTTATATCATTTTGGGACTAACCTATTAACCGGAGGCCCAACCCAATTGTTGTTTTTTGCCTATTTTAGGGTTTCGAAGAAAAGGAATATCAAACGGAGTCCAAACGGAATGAAACCTTCGGGAACGTGATTTTCTCAACAAACGTGATCCAGGAGACTTGGAGTGGGCGTCAAGAAACAATCGAGGAGGCCACGAGGCAGGGGGCGCGCCCTCCACCCTCGTGGGCCCCTCGTTGCTCCACCGACGTACTTCTTCCTCCTATATATATCCACGTACCCCCAAACATCCAGGAGCACCACAAAACCTAATTCCACCGCCGCAACCTTCTGTACCCCGAGAGATCCCATCTTGGGGCCTTTTCGGAGCTCCGCCGGAGGGGGCATTGATCACGGAGGGCCTCTACATCAACTCCATGGCCCTCCGATGATGTGTGAGTAGTTTACTTCAGACCTTCGGGTCCATAGTTATTAGCTAGATGGCTTCTTCTCTCTCTTTGGATCTCAATACAAAGTTCTCCTCGATTCTCTTGGAGATCTATTCGATGTAATCTTCTCTTGCGGTGTGTTTGTCGAGATCCGATGAATTGTGGGTTTATGATCCAGTATTATCTATGAACAATATTTGAATCTCCTCTGAATTCTTTTATGTATGATTGGTTTATCTTTGCAAGTCTCTTCGAATTATCAGTTTGGTTTGGCCTACTAGATTGATCTTTCTTGCAATGGGAGAAGTGCTTAGCTTTGGGTTCAATCTTGCGGTGCTCGATCCCAGTGACAGAAAGGGAAACGACATATTGTATTGTTGCCATCGAGGATAAAAAGATGGGGTTTATATCATATTGCATGAGTTTATCCCTCTACATCATGTCATCTTAAAGCATTACTCTGTTCTTATGAACTTAATACTCTAGATGCATGCTGGATAGCGGTCGATGTGTGGAGTAATAGTAGTAGATGCAGAATCATTTCGGTCTACTTGTCGCGGACGTGATGCCTATATACATGATCATACCTAGATATTCTCATAACTATGCTCAATTCTATCAATTGCTCGACAGTAATTTCGTTTACCCACCGTAATACTTATGCTCTTGAGAGAAGCCACTAGTGAAACCTATGGCCCCCGGGTCTATCTTCCATCATATTAATCTTCCAATACTTAGTTATTTCTTTGCCGTTTATTTTACTTTGCATCTTTATTTCTCTTTATCATAAAATACCAAAAATAGTTATCTTATCATATCTATCAGATCTCACTCTCGTAAGTGACCATGAAGGGCTTGACAACCCCTTTATCGTGTTGGTTGCGAGGTTCTTATTTGTTTGTGTAGGTGCGTGGGACTTGAGTGTGATCTCCTACTGGATTGATACCTTGGTTCTCAAAAACTGAGGGAAATACTTATGCTACTTTGCTGCATCACCCTTTCCTCTTCAAGGGAAAACCAACGCAGTGCTCAAGGTAGCAATATGACCCTCATATTAGTCAACCGTCCTATAGCCAAGTCAAATGCAATGAGGTGAATGCTAGTTGACATAGCATGAAGAAGATATGGTGTCATTGTGATCTAATGTTATGATGGTGACGGTGATGGTGATGAGTACGGGAAGATGATGAGTTCATGCTAATTATATCGTACTTAGAGGCCCATGTCGCTCAGGAGGACATGGACCGTGACAGGCCCTATACCGCGTGCTATGGTTATGGACTCAGATGATGATGTTCCGGAGAAAGAATTGACTGAGTAGGTTAATCATTATGAGCACCAAACAACTACTCCCTCCGTAAACTAATATATAGAGTTGACAGCGTAGGTGCAATAAGAATACCATATTTCGTGATTTAGCCTCGGCCCATAAGCTTGGCAATACGCTAATTAGTTTTTTTCTTATTCTTTTTTTTTTTTTTTTTTTTTTCTTATTGTTTTTTGCTCTCTTTCTTTTTCTTTTTTTTTTTCTTTTTTTTTTTTTTTTGCTTTTTTTTTTTGGTTTTTGCTTTTACTTTGTCTGGCCTCTTCCCATCTTTATATAAGGCCGATGGCCTATTGCTTAGACTAGGTTTTTGATTCATATAGACCTCGAGATCTTAGTGTACCACCATTGTCACCAACTCTAAAGTCTCTCATTCGAGCGCTATCAGCCATCTTAGTTAATCATATAGGAGTAGGGTTTTTTACCTCCACCTGAATGGCTCTAATGGGTAATTACCTCGTTGTGTATCCCATCCAGTTTCTTCCGCTATCGTGTACACTCATCGAGCTAGTTACCGCCCGTCTAATGTAACCGTGATTAAAGTAAACTCCAATCAATTAGTTGTGATGTAATTATGTCGAAAAGGAAGATATAATATAATACTAAGTCAACAAACAAGCCAAGAAGCATAATTATATTCCCAAGCATAGAGACCCCAGCTAGCCATGCCATTTAACAATGATTGAATATGTAGATGGCTCATTCTTAGCCATTGGAAACCCACTTTTAACTATGTCCTCATGGACTTGTTGGACCAACTCTTCCATCGCCTCGCAATTATTCCATTGAGTATCCTTAGGAGTGCGATAATTTGTGGGTGATTGCAACAAGAAACAGAGATCTTGGATCTTTGTTGGGGAACGTAGCAGAAATAAAATTTTCCTATCGCATTCATCCCAAGATCAATCTATGGAGTCATCTAGCAACGAGGAGAAGGAGTGCATCTACATACCCTTGTAGATCGCGCGCGAAGCGTTCAAGAGAACGGGGTTGATGGAGTCGTACTCGTCGTGAGCCAAATCACCGATGATCCTAGCGCCGAACGGACGGCACCTCCGCGTTCAACACACGTACGGTGGGAGACGTCTCCTTCTTGATCCAGCAAGGGGAAGAGAGGTTGATGAAGATCCAGCAGCACGACGGCTGGTGGTGGATGCAGCAGGATCCCGGCAGGGCTTCGCCAAGCGCAAGCGGGGAGGAGAGGTGTTACGGAGGGAGAGGGAGGCGCCAAGAGCAAGGGTGTGGCTGCCCTCCCCCCCCTCTTTATATAGGGGCCTTGGGGGCGCGGCCCTAGGAGATGGATCTCCAAGGGGGGCGGCGGCCAAGGGGTGGCTTCCCCCCCCAAGCCAAGTGGGGGGCGCCCCCACCCCTAGGGTTTCCCAACCCTAGGCGCAGGGGAGGCCCAAGGGGGGGCGCACCAGCCCACTAGGGGCTGGTTCCCCTCCCAACTTCAGCCCATGGGGCCCTCCGGGATAGGTGGCCCCACCCGGTGGACCCCCGGGACCCTTCCGGTGGTCCCGGTACAATACCGGCGACCCCGAAACCTTCCCGATGGCCGAAACTGGACTTCCTATATATAAATCTTTACCTCCAGACCATTCCGGAACTCCTCGTGACGTCCGGGATCTCATCCGGGACTCCGAAACAACTTTCGGGTTACTGCATACTAATATCTCTACAACCCTAGCGTCACCGAACCTTAAGTGTGTAGACCCTACGGGTTCGGGAGACATGCAGACATGACCGAGACGCTCTCCGGTCAATAACCAACAGCGGGATCTGGATACCCATGTTGGCTCCCACATGTTCCACGATGATCTCATCGGATGAACCACGATGTCGAGGATTCAATCAATCCGTATACAATTCCCTTTGTCAATCGGTACGTTACTTGCCCGAGACTTCGATCGTCGGTATCCCAATACCTCGTTCAATCTCGTTACCGGCAAGTCACTTTACTCGTCATCATGCATGATCCCGTGATCAACCACTTTGTCACATTGAGCTCATTATGATGATGCATTACCGAGTGGGCCCAGAGATACCTCTCCGTCATACGGAGTGACAAATCCCAGTCTCGATTCGTGCCAACCCAACAGACACTTTCGGAGATACCCGTAGTGCACCTTTATAGTCCCAGTTACGTTGTGACGTTTGGCACACCCAAGCACTCCTACGGTATCCGGGAGTTGCACAATCTCATGGTCTAAGGAAATGATACTTGACATTGGAAAAGCTACAGCAAACGAACTACACGATCTTTGTGCTATGCTTAGGATTGGGTCTTGTCCATCACATCATTCTCCTAATGATGTGATCCCGTTATCAATGACATCCAATGTCCATAGTTAGGAAACCATGACTATCTTTTGATCAACGAGCTAGTCAACTAGAGGCTCACTAGGGACGTGTTGTGGTCTATGTATTCACACATGTATTACGATTTCCGGATAACACAATTATAGCATGAACAATAGACAATTATCATGAACAAAGAAATATAATAATAACCATTTTATTATTGCCTCTAGGGCATATTTCCAACAGTCTCCCACTTGCACTAGAGTCAATTCTAGTTACATTGTGATGAATCGAACACCCATGCAGTTCTGTGTTGATCATGTTTTGCTCTAGGGAGAGGTTTAGTCAACGGATCTGCCACATTCAGGTCCATATGTACTTTACAAATCTCTATGTCTCCATTTGAACATTTTCACGAATGGAGTTGAAGCGACGCTTGATGTATGCCTTGTCTTCTTGTGAAACCTGGGCTCCTTGGCAAGTGCAATAGCTCCAGTGTTGTCACAAAGAGAGTTTGATCGTGCCGACGCATTGGGTATGACTCCTAGGTCGGTGATGAACTCCTTCACCCATATTGCTTCATGTGCTGCCTCCGAGGCTGCCATGTACTCCGCTTCACATGTAGATCCCGCCACGACTTTGCTTGCAACTGCACCAGCTTACTGCCCCACCATTCAAAATATACACGTATCCGGTTTGTGACTTAGAGTCATCCAGATCTGTGTCGAAGCTAGCGTCGACGTAACCCTTTACGACGAGCTCTTCGTCACCTCCATAAACGAGAAACATTTCCTTAGTCCTTTTCAGGTACTTCAGGATATTCTTGACCGCTGTCCAGTGTTCCTTGCCGGGATTACTTTGGTACCTTCCTACCAAACTTACGGCAAGGTTTACATCAGGTCTGGTACACAGCATAGCATACATGATAGACCCTATGGCTCGAGGCATAGGGGACGACACTCATCTTTTCTCTATCTTCTGCCGTGGTCGGGCATTGAGCCTGCTCAATCTCGTACCTTGCAATACAGGCAAGAACCCCTTCTTTGACTGATCCATTTTGAACTTCTTCAATATCTTGTCAAGGTACGTACTCTGTGAAAGACCAATGAGGTGTCTCGATCTATCTCTATAGATCTTGATGCCTAATATATAAGCAGCTTCTCCAAGGTCCTTCATTGAAAAACACTTGTTCAAGTAGGCCTTTATGCTTTCCAAGAATTCTATATCATTTCCCATCAACAATGTCATCCACATACAATATGAGAAATGCTACAGAGCTCCCACTCACTTTCTTGTAAATGCAGGCTTCTCCATAAGTCTGCGTAAACCCAAACGCTTTGATCATCTCATCAAAACGAATGTTCCAACTCCGAGATGCTTGCACCAGCCCATAAATCGAGCGTTGGAGCTTGCACACCTTGTCAGCATTCTTAGGATCGACAAAACCTTCCGGCTGCATCATATACAATTCTTCCTTAAGGAAACCATTAAGGAATGCCGTTTTGACGTCCATTTGCCATATCTCATAATCATAGAATGCGGCAATTGCTAACATGATTCGACGGACTTTAGCTTCGCTACCGGTGAGAAAGTCTCATCGTAGTCAACCCCTTGAACTTGTCGATAACCCTTAGCGACAAGCCGAGCTTTATAGATGGTCACATTACCATCCGCGTCTGTCTTCTTCTTAAAGATCCATTTATTTTCTATGGCTCGCCGATCAACGGGCAAGTCAGTCAAAGTCCATACTTCGTTTTCATACATGGATCCTATCTCGGATTTCATGGCTTCCAGCCATTTGTCGGAATCCGGGCCCGCCATCGCTTCTTCATAGTTCGAAGGTTCACCGTTGTCTAACAACATGATTTCCAAGACAGGGTTGCCGTACCACTCTGGTGCGGAACGTGTCCTTGTGGACCTACGAAGTTTTCAGTAGCAACTTGATCTGAAGTTTCATGATCATCATCATCAACTTCCTCTCTAGTCGGTGCAGGCACCTCAGGAACATTTTCTTGAGCTGCGCCACTTACCGGTTCAAGAGGCAATACTTCATCAAGTTCTACTTTCCTCCAACTTATTTCTTTCAGGAGAAACTCTTTCTCTAGAAAGGACCCATTCTTGGCAACAAAGATCTTGCCTTCGGATCTGAGGTAGAAGGTATACCCAACAGTTTCTTTAGGGTATCCTATGAAGACGCATTTTTCCGACTTGGGTTCGAGCTTTTCAGGTTGAAGTTTCTTGACATAAGCATCGCATCCCCAAACTTTTAGAAACGACAGCTTAGGTTTCTTCCCAAACCATAATTCATACGGTGTCGTCTCAACGGATTTCGATGGAGCCCTATTTAAAGTGAATGCAGCAGTCTCTAAAGCATAGCCCCAAAATGATAGCGGTAAATCGGAAGAGACATCATAGATCGCACCATATCTAATAGAGTCCGATTACGACGTTCGGACACACCATTACGCTGAGGTGTTCCAGGCGGCGTTAGTTGTGAAACTATTCCACATTTTCTTAAGTGTGTGCCAAATTTGTGACTCAAGTATTCTCCCCCACGATCTGATCGCAAGAACTTGATTTTCCTGTCACGTTGATTCTCAACCTCACTCTGAAATTCCTTGAACTTTTCAAAGGTCTCAGACTTGTGTTTCATTAAGTAGACATACCCATATCTACTCAAGTCATCAGTGAGGGTGAGAACATAACGATAGCCACCGCGAGCCTCAACACTCATTGGACCGCACACATCAGTATGTATGATTTCCAATAAGTTGGTTGCTCGCTCCATTGTTCCTGAGAACGGAGTCTTGGTCATTTTACCCATGAGGCATGGTTTCGCACGTGTCAAATGATTCGTAATCAAGAGACTCTAAAAGTCCATCTGCATGGAGCTTCTTCATGCGTTTGACACCTATGTGACCAAGGCGGCAGTGCCACAAGTATGTGGGACTATCATTATCAACCTTACATCTTTTGGTATTCACACTATGAATATGTGTAGCATTACGCTCGAGATTCATTAAGAATAAACCATTCACCATCGAAGCATGACCATAAAACATATCTCTCATATAAATAGAACAACCATTATTCTCGGATTTAAATGAGTAGCCATCTCGTATTAAATGAGATCCTGATACAATGTTCATGCTCAAAGCTGGCACTAAATAACAATTATTGAGGTTTAAAACTAATCCCATAGGTAAATGTAGAGGTAGCGTGCCGACGGCGATCACATCGACCTTGGAACCATTCCCGACGCGCATCATCACCTCGTCCTTCGCCAGTCTCCGCTTATTCCGTAGCTCCTGCTTTGAGTTACAAATGTGAGCAACCGCACCGGTATCAAATACCCAGGAGCTACTACGAGTACTGGTAAGGTACACATCAATTACATGTATATCACATATACCTTTTGTGATGCCGGCCTTCTTGTCCGCTAAGTATTTGGGGCAGTTCTGCTTCCAGTGACCACTTCCCTTGCAATAAAAGCACTCAGTCTCGGGCCTGGGTCCATTCTTTGGCTTCTTCCCGGCAGCTTGCTTACCGGGCGCAGCAACTCCCTTGCCGTCCTTCTTGAAGTTCTTCTTACCCTTGCCTTTCTTGAACTTAGTGGTTTTATTCACCATCAACACTTGATGTTCCTTTTTGACTTCTACCTCTGCTGATTTCAGCATTGCAAATACTTCAGGAATGGTCTTTTCCATCCCCTGCATATTGAAGTTCATCACAAAGCTCTTGTAGCTTGGTGGAAGCGACTGAAGGATTCTGTCAATGACCGCGTCATCCGGGAGATTAACTCCCAGCTGAGTCAAGCGGTTATGCAACCCAGACATTTTGAGTATGTGCTCACTGACAGAACTATTTTCCTCCATCTTACAGCTGAAGAACTTGTCAGAGACTTCATATCTCTCGACCCGGGCATGAGCTTGGAAAACCATTTTCAGCTCTTCGAACATCTCATATGCTCCGTGTCGCTCAAAACGCTTTTGGAGCCCCAGTTCTAAGCTGTAAAGCATGCCGCACTGAACGAGGGAGTAATCATCAGCACGTGTCTGCCAAGCGTTCATAACGTCTTGGTTCTGTGGGACGGGTGCGTCACCTAGCGGTGCTTCTAGGACATAATCTTTCTTGGCAGCTATGAGGATGATCCTCAGGTTCCGGACCCAGTCCGTATAGTTGCTTCCATCGTCTTTCAGCTTGGTTTTCTCTAGGAACACGTTGAAGTTGAGGACAACGTTGGCCATTTGATCTACAAGACATATTGTAAAGATTTTAGACTAAGTTCATGATAATTAAGTTCATCTAATCAAATTATTCAATAAACTCCCACTTAGATAGAAATCCCTCTAGTCATCTAAGTATAACATGATCCGAGTTGACTAGGCCGTGTCCGATCATCACATGAGACGGACTAGTCAACATCGGTGAACATCTTCATGTTGATCATATCTTCTATACGACTCATGCTCGACCTTTCGGTCTTCTGTGTTCCGAGGCCATGTCTGTACATGCTAGGCTCGTCAAGTCAACCTAAGTGTATTGCGTGTGTAAATCTGTCTTACACCCGTTGTATGTGAACGTTGGAATCTATCACACCCGATCATCACGTGGTGCTTCGAAACAACAAACTGTCGCAACGGCGCACAGTTAGGGGGAACACTTTATTGAAATTGTTATGAGGGATCATCTTATTTACTACCGTCGTTCTAAGTAAACAAGATGCAAAAACATGATAAACATCACATGCAATCAAATAATAGTGACATGATATGGCCAATATCATATAGCTCCTTTGATCGCCATCTTGGGGCTCCATGATCATCTTGTCACCGGCATGACACCATGATCTCCATCATCATGATCTCCATCATCGTGTCTCCATGAAATTGCTCACCAACTATTACTTCTACTACTATGGCTAACGCTTTAGCAATAAAGTAAAGTAATTACATGACGTTTATGTTGACACGCAGGTCATAAATAAATAAAGACAACTCCTATGGCTCCTGCCGGTTGTCATACTCATCGACATGCAAGTCGTGATTCCTATTACAAGAACATGATCAATCTCATACATCACATATATCATTCATCATTCATCACAACCTTTGGCCATATCACATCACAAAACACTTGCTGCAAAAACAAGTTAGACGTCCTCTAATTGTTGTTGCAAGTTTTTACGTGGCTTCTATAGGTTTCTAGCAAGAACGTTTCTTACCTACGCCAAAACCACAACGTGAATTGCCAATTTCTATTTACCCTTCATAAGGACCTTGTTCATCGAATCCGATCCGACTAAAGTGGGAGAGACAGACACCCGCCAGCCACCTTATGCAACTAGTGCATGTTAGTCGGTGGAACCGGTCTCACGTAAGCGTACGTGTAAGGTTGGTCCGGGCCGCTTCATCCCATGATGCCGCCGAATCAAGATAAGACTAGTAACGGCAAGAAAATTGACAATATCGACGCCCACAACTACTTTGTGTTCTACTCGTGCATAGTAACTATGCATAGACCTAGCTCATGATGCCACTGTTGGGGAACGTTGCAGAAAACAAAAAAAATTCCTACGTTTCACCAAGATCAATCTATGGAGTCAACTAGCAACGAGAGGAGAGTGCATCTACATACCCTTGTAGATCGCGAGTGGAAGCGTTCAAGAGAACGGGGATGATGGAAGTCGTACTCGCCGTGATCCAAATCACCGATGACCAAGTGCCGAACGGACGGCACCTCCGCGTTCAACACACGTACGGAGCGGATGACGTCTCCTCCTTCTTGATCCAGCAAGGGGGAAGGAGAGGTTGATGAAGATCCAGCAGCACGACGACGTGGTGGTGGATGCAGCAATGATCGCAGCAGGGCTTCGTCGAGCTTCTGCGAGAGGGAGAGGTGTAGCAGGGGAGAGGGAGGCGCCAAGGCTTGAGGTGCGGCTGCCCTCCCTCCCCCCCTTTATATAGGCCCCCTAGGGGGGTGCGCCGACCCTAGGAGATGGGATCTCCTAGGGGGGCGGCGGCCAAGGGGGTGGAGTACCCCCCCAAGGCAAGTGGAGGCGCCCCCTCCCCTAGGGTTCTCAACCCTAGGCGCATGGGGGGCCCAAGGGGAGGCGCACCAGCCCACTATGGGCTGGTTCCCCTCCCCACTTCAGCCCATGGGGCCCTCCGGGATGGGTGGCCCCACCCGGTGGACCCCCGGGACCCATCCGGTGGTCCCGGTACAATACCGGTGACCCCGAAACTTTCCCGATGGCCGAAACTACACTTCCTATATATAATTCTTCACCTCCGGACAATTCCGGAACTCCTCGTGACGTCCAGGATCTCATCCGGGACTCCGAACAACTTTCGGATTACTGCATACTCATATCTATACAACCCTAGCGTCACCGAACCTTAAGTGTGTAGACCCTACGGGTTCGGGAGACAAGCAGACATGACCGAGACGACTCTCTGGTCAATAACCAACAGCGGGATCTGGATACCCATGTTGGCTCCCACATGCTCCTCGATGATCTCATCGGATGAACCACGATGTCGAGGACCTAATCAATCCTGTACTCAATTCCCTTTGTCAATCGGTACGTTACTTCCCCGAGACTCGATCGTCGGTATCCCAATACCTTGTTCAGTCTCGTTACCGGCAAGTCACTTTACTCGTACCGTAATGCATGATCCCGTGATCAACCACTTGATCACATTGAGCCCATTATGATGATGCATTACCGAGTGGGCCCAGAGATACCTCTCCGTCATACGGAGTGACAAATCCCAGTCTCGATTCGTGCCAACCCAACAGACACTTTCGGAGATACCTGTAATGTACCTTTATAGTCACCCAGTTACGTTGTGACGTTTGGCACACCCAAGGCACTCCTACGGTATCCGGGAGTTGCACAATCTCATGGTCTAAGGAAATGATACTTGACATCCAGAAAAGCTACAGCAAACGAACTACACAATCTTTGTGCTATGCTTAGGTTTGGGTCTTGTCCATCACATCATTCTCCTAATGATGTGATCCCGTTATCAATGACATCCCCATGTCCATAGCCAGGAAACCATGACTATTTGTTGATCAACGAGCTAGTCAACTAGAGGCTCACTAGGGACACACTGTGGTCTATGTATTCACACATGTATTACGATTTCCGGATAATACAATTATAGCATGAATAATAGACAATTATCATGAACAAGGAAATATAATAATCATTTTACTATTGCCTCTAGGGCATATTTCCAACAACATAAGTATTGTGACATAATGTGTAACATCCCATAATGCAATAAATATCGATATAAAAGCATGATGCAGAATGGACGTATCAACTCCCCCAAGCTTAGACCTCGCTTGTCCTCAAGCGAAAAGCCGAAATCGAAAAATATGTCCACATGTTTAGAGATAGAGGTGTCGATAAAAATAAAATACGGACATGAGGGCATCATGATCATTCTTAGAACAGCAACTTATATAATTCTTGTCATATGATTTCTTATGCTAGAGTAATAATTCAATCACAATTTCAAGTATGAATCGTAAACTTCATTGAAAACTAACAAACTATAATCTCAGTCATTGGAGCAATTGCAATTTATCATAACATAGGAAAGAGTCAATATATAAGAGTTTTTCAGCAAGTCCACATACTCAACTATCATATAGTGTTTCACAATTGCTGACACTCACGCAATACTTATGGGTATGGAGTTTTAATCGGACACAGAGAAAGATAGGGGCTTATATTTTTGCCTCCCAACGTTTTACCTCAAGGGTAATGTCAACAATAATAGTTCATGAAAACTCACATCCAATTAGCCATATATACCAGGATCTTTCCAATATGTTGTGCTTGCCAAAGGATAAAATGTAAAAACGAAGGGTGAAGATCACCATGACTCTTATGCAAGGTAGGAGATAAAAGTAAAAGATAGGCCCTTTGCAGAGGGAAGCAGAGGTTGTCATGCGCATTTATAGTTGGATGCACAAAATCTTAATGTGAAAGAACGTCACTTTATATTGCCACTTGTGATATGGACCTTTATTATGCAGTCTGTCGCTTTTATTTCTTCCATATCACACGATCATATAAAGTTTATTTTCTCCCACACTAATAAGTCATACATATTTAGAGAGCAATTTTTATTGCTTTGCACCGATGACAACTTACTTGGAGGATCTTACTCAATCCATAGGTAGGTATGTGGACTCTCATGGCAAAACTGTTTAAGGTATTTGGAAGCACAAGTAGTATCTCTACTTGGTGCATGAATTTTGCTAGCATGAGGGGGGAAAGGCAAGCTCAATCATGTTGGATGATCCATGACAATATAATTTATCTCAGATGTAAGAAAACATAAACCATTAGTTGTCTTCCTTGTCCAACGTAACTCTTTTAGCATGTCATATTTTAATGAGTGCTCACAATCATAAAAGATGTCCAAGATAGTATATCATATGTGAAGACCTCTCTTTCTTTATTATTCCTATTAATTGCAATGATGACCAAAACTATGTTTGTCAACCCTTAATGACTTTTATTCATCATACTTTTTCTATGTGAGCTCATTACTCTCCATGAGATCCATATGATCTCTTTGTTCCTTTTTATTTCTTTCTCTTTTCTTTTATTCCCTTAGGATCATGGCAAAATAATCAAGCCCTTGACTCAACACTAATCTTTATTATATAGCTCACGGACTCGATTACATAGAAGGATTATAAAGCAAAACTCACAACTAGATCATACTAAGAACTTTTATTCTACTAGATCAAGATATTACCAAAAGGTTCGAACTAAGAAAAATGGTAAAGATAAAAGTGATGGTGACACGATACCGGGGCACTCCCCCAAGCTTGGCAGTTGCCAAGGGAGTGCCCATACCAGAAACTCAATTCTTCTTTGTTGGTGGAGACGGTGGTGATTTTGTTGATGGTGTAGGCTCCTTCCTTAATTTGCGCTTGAGGACAGAATTTTGGTCCCTTAGGTCCTCGATCTCCTGTTCCAGGCTCAGTATCTTTTTGCATAGTTCCTGCTTATTTTCCTGCAAGAGGCGAAAAGGGATAAACTCGATCTTAGGTTTCTTTACTCTATCCGGGAGGCTTGACTTTTTGAACTCCACATGCATGTCCCCAGGTTGAGGTAGTGGTACTTCATCTTCATCTGAGCTCGTCTCCTCCCTTCCCTTGGGTTCGTAGTCCTCTTCTTCTTCCGTAGTCCAACCGCAATGCTCCACATCCCCATAGACCTTAGGATCTGCAAGGTAATCAGCCACATAGCTTTCTCCTTCTAAATCCTGGGACGACATGTTGCTCTGTCTGCAGCAGGATAGCTCAAAACAAAGACAAGAGATATTTGCGTGATACGGGAGTCAAAACCCCTGGGAGATTATATAATGAATTTTTACCGACCAAAATACGTGCCGTGTATGAAAACGGAGTCCGGAGAGCACACGAGGTGCCCATGAGGTAGGGGGCGCGCCCAGGGGGGTAGGGCGCGCCCTCCACCCTCATGGAGCCCTCGTGTCCTTCCCGGATTGCTTCTTATTTTTCTATTTTTCTAAATATTCCAAAACAGAGAAATATTGCCTTAAAAATTGTTTTGGAGTCGGTTTACTTACCGTACCACATACCTATTCCTTTTCGGAGTCTGAAACATTCCGGAAAGTGTTCCTTATGTATTCCTCCAGGGTTACGGTTTCAATAACACTGGTTTCAACATTTATGGGATTACCTAAGATATAATGTTTGATTCTTTGACCGTTCACCACCTTCGGATTTGTGCCTTCGAAGTTGTTGATTTTTATGGCACCGGAACGATAGACCTCCTCGATAACGTAAGGACCTTCCCATTTAGAGAGAAGTTTTCCTGCAAAAAATCTTAAACGAGAGTTGTATATCAATACATAATCACCTACATTAAACTCACGCTTTTGTATCCTTTTATCATGCCATCTTTTAACTTTTTCTTTAAACAACTTGGCATTTTCATAGGCTTGGGTTCTCCATTCATCAAGTGAGCTAATATCAAATAGCCTCTTCTCATCGGCAAGTTTAAAATCATAATTGAGTTCTTTAATAGCCCAATATGCTTTGTGTTCTAGTTCGAGAGGTAAGTGACATGCTTTTCCATAAACCATTTTATACGGAGACATACCAATAGGATTTTTATATGCAGTTCTATAGGCCCATAATGCATCATCAAGTTTCTTGGACCAATTCTTTCTAGATCTATTAACAGTCTTTTGCAAAATTAATTTGAGCTCTCTATTACTCAATTCTACTTGACCACTAGACTGAGGGTGATAAGGAGATGCAATTCTATGATTAACATCATATTTAGCAAGCATTTTACGGAAAGCACCATGAATAAAATGTGAACCACCATCAGTCATTAAATATCTAGGGACTCCAAATCTTGGAAAAATAACTTCTTTAAGCATTTTAATAGAAGTGTTATGATCAGCACTACTAGTTGGAATAGCTTCTACCCACTTAGTAACATAATCAACAGCAACTAAAATATGTGTATATCCATTAGAGGAAGGAAAAGGTCCCACATAGTCAAAGCCCCAAACATCAAATGGTTCAATAACGAGTGAATAATTCATAGGCATTTCTTGACGTCTACTAATATTACCAATTCTTTGACATCCATCACAAGATAAGACAAACTTACGGGCATCCTTGAAGAGAGTAAGTCAATAAAAACCAGATTGCAATACCTTATGTGCAGTTCTATCTCCAGCATGGTGTCCTCCATAAGCTTCGGAGTGACACTTGCATAGGATCTATTCCTGTTCATGCTCAGGTACACAACGTCTAATAACACCATCTACTCCTTCTTTATAAAGATGTGGGTCATCCCAAAAGTAATGCCTCAAATCATAGAAGAACTTTTTCTTTTGCTGGTATGTGAAACTAGGTGGTATAAACTTAGCAACAATGTAATTAGCATAATCAGCATACCATGGAGCAGTATTAGAAGCATTTATGACATTTAATTTCTCATCAGGAAAGCTATCATCAATAGGAAGTGGGTCATCAAGCACATTTTCTAACCTAGATAAGTTGTCTGCAACGAGGTTCTCAGCTCCCTTTCTATCAACAATATGTAAGCCAAATTCTTGTAGCAGGAGAACCCATCTAATAAGTCTAGGTTTAGCATCTTTCTTTTCCATAAGATATTTAATAGCAGCATGATCAGTGTGAATAGTTATTTTAGAATCAACAATATAAGGTCGGAACTTATCATAAGCAAATACAACCGCTAAGAATTTTTTTCAGTAGTAGCATAATTTCTTTGAGCATTGTCTAGGGTTTTACTAGCATATTGAATAACATTTAATTTCTTATCAACTCTTTGCCCTAGAACAACACCTACATCATAATCACTAGCATCACACATAATTTCAAAGGGTAAATTCCAATCAGGTGGCTGAACCATAGGTGCAGAGATCAATGCTTTCTTAAGTATTTCAAATGCTTCTACACAATCATCATCAAAAAACAAATGGTATATATTTTTGTAATAAATTAGTCAGAGGCCAAGAAATTTTGGAGAAGTCCTTAATGAACCTCCTATAAAACCCGGCATGACCAAGGAAACTTCTTATACCTTTGATGTACTTGGGACATGGCATCTTTTCAATAGCATCAACCTTGGCTTTATCAACCTCAATACCTCTTTTAGAAACTTTATGCCCCAAGAAAATACCTTCATTAACCATAAAGTGGAACTTCTCCCAATTCAAGACAAGATTAGTTTCTTCACATCTCTGCAAAACTCGATCAAGGTTGCTCAAGCAATCATCAAAAGAAGATCCCTAAACGGAGAAATCGTCCATGAAAACCTCACAAATCTTTTCACAAAAGTCAGAGAATATAGCCATCATGCATCTTTGAAAGGTAGCAGGTGCATTACATAGACCAAAAGGCATACTTCTATAAGCAAAAGTACCAAAAGGGCATGTAAAAGCAGTCTTTGATTGATCTTTGGCTGACATAGGTATTTGAGAGAAACCAGAATAACCATCTAGAAAGCAAAAATGTGTATGTTTGGATAATCTTTCTAGCATTTGATCGATAAAAGGTAAGGGGTAATGATCCTTTTTAGTGGCCTTATTTAGTTTATGGAAATCAATTACCATCCTATAACCTGTAATAATTCTTTGAGGAATCAATTCATCTTTATCATTAGGAACGACAGTAATACCTCCCTTCTTAGGGACACAATGGACAGGACTTACCCACTGACTATCAGCAACGGGATAGATTATACCTGCCTCAAGGAGCTTTAGTATTTCCTTTCTTACCACTTCTTTCATTTTAGGATTCAACCGTCGTTGATGATCATGAACTGGTTGAGCATCTTCTTCCAAATTAATTTTATGTTGACATAGAGTGGGACTAATGCTCTTAAGATCATCAAGAGTATACCCAATAGCAGCACGGTGCTTCTTCAGAGTTTTCAATAATCTCTCCTCCTCATGCTCTGAAAGGTTAGCACTAATAATAATAGGATAAATCTTTTTCTCATCAAGATAAGCATATTTAAGGGTATCAGGTAACAGTTTAAGCTCAAACACGGGATCACCCTTGGGTGGAGGAGGATCCCCTAGGATTTCAACAGGCAATTTTTTTTTCAGAATAGGTTCCTGTTTAAAGAATACTTCATCTATTTCCTTTCTTTCATTCATAACCATATCAATTTCATGGTCTAGCAAATATTGTTCTAAAGGATCACTAGGAGGTACGGCAATAGAAGCAAGACCAATAATTTCATCCTTACTAGGTAATTCTTCTTCACGGTGTTGTCTACTAAATTTAGAGAAATTAAATTCATGAGTCATATCGTCTAAACCGATAGTAACAACATCCCTTTTGCAATCTATGGTAGCATTAACAGTGTTCACACTACAAAAAAAACACTTCTGTGATGATACGTGTTTGTAACAGTAGGTCGCGTTTTCTGTCATGCATGTACATCCATGACGATTTTATGACAGAATCAAGATAGTCATACCTGTGCTGTAGTAGAAGTGTTCCATGACATTACCAAAATTATCATCACATAAGTGTCCACTTCCATGACGATAAATCGCACGTCACAGAAGTGCTTTTGTCAAGGGTGACCGACACGTGGCATCCACTGTAACGGAACGCCGTTAAGCTATCGGGTCGGGTTTTGGATCCGATAACCCATTAACAGCCCCGACCAATGGGGATTTTCCACGTGTAAAATCATCATTGGCTGGAGGAAACACGTGTCGGCTCATCACTGGGACAGATGTCATCCACTCATTGGACAGAAGGCGCCTATGATACATCGACACGTGGCACGGCCCAACAGAGGCCCATTCCTGTGAAAAGGCCAGCCCGTTTGACTTGGTCAAAAGGTGGCGGGCCGGCCCATGGAAAGCCTGTTAACGGCCTATTCGCATATAGCCCATTTACAGCCCGCTAACCCAAGGCCCGTTACGCCCTATTTGAATTAGGCCCAGTAGCGTCATCTGGGCCATCCAATATGATTCCAGCCCATTTTCACTTCTGGCCCATGTATGGCCCATGACGTCTTTCGGCCCATATGAGGCCCTGTGTAACTCTTGGCCTATTAACGGCCCGTGGTGAAACTGGCCCGTAATGAACAGTGTATCACTTTACACCCATTAACGGCCCATGGTGAAACTGGCCCATAAAGAACAGTGTATCACTTTATACCCATTAACGGCCCGTTATTCCGTTGGGCCGTTTCCATCCCATGTTATCTTTCGGCCTTCTCAGAGCCCATTTATTCTTGGGCTATTTTCTAGCATTCTTTTACTTACGACCCGTTACTGTCATTTTCTGCTTGTGGGCCAAATTCAGCCCGTGGTTACAGTCGACCCGTTTGTGGTCTGTTAATATGTTGGGCCATTTTCATAGCGTCATCAAATACGGCCTATTAACGATGGCCCGTTATGGTTGGCCCATGAACGGACGATTCCAACTCTAGCCCGTTTACGGCCAGAATGCGGTCTGTTTGGCCCATGTTTGGCCAATCGATCATACGGCCCGCATAAGGCCCATTGATGATACGGCCCGTAGAAGGCCCATTGTTTCTACGGCCCATAGAAGGCGCATTGTTTCTACGGTCCGTAGAAGGCCCACTGTTTATACGGCCCGTAGAAGGCCCACTGTTTCTACGGCCCGTAGGAGGCCCAGTGTCACTACAGTAAATATTAGCCCATGGTTATTGTGGCCTAGTTTTAAAAAATAGGTTATTGCAGCCACTAGCAAACCGCAGAAAAAGAACTGCACTGACTACAAGCAAACAAATAAACAAGACAACAAGGAAATAAATAAGCAAGCAACTTATGCTAGGCTATCACGGATATTACACATATTACATCCACTAGGCATCAAAGTTCGCCACCAGTGCAAATATAGGGAACACAGCAGCATATAAACGCCGGAGAAAAACAAGTCCAGAACTGAAACCACTTCAGAAGAGCTCAAGAAACAATATCCTGGGTACCCATAATGCTGGCAAGATGCTTAGCAAGCTTATTAACTTTCTCTTGTTTGGTGCTTAAGTCCTCCAGCGCTTGCTGTTGCACCAAAAAGTATGCATCTGAATTCTGCAGGGACTTCCTCAGTCCTTCGGCTTCCTGTCGCATAACATCTAATCAATGTCTTTCAACTTGAAGTTGAGACTCAAGAAGTCGAATTGATTCAGGCAACGAGTTCGAAGAGCTGGTGCCAGCAGTGGTAGCCAGTAACTCGAACACTACATCAAGACAGGACTTTGGGGTTGTCTCAGTGTCTTCAATATAGTTTTTATCAGCTTTCTTGGAGACCAACAGGGATGTCTCACTATCTTGAACCTTATATGCATTACTTCCTTTACCATTGCATAACAGGGTACTCTTCTCCAATATTTTATCCGCGTTCTAAAAGAGAAACAAACAAACACATCTCAGGTTTACAATGTAGTATATGAAACTCATTTTGGTAAACCAGTTCAGTAGTAAGGTGGACAGGATAACAACATGAAACAAACATATATCTATGTAGTATGGTCACTATATGGTCTATATCATTCTAGTTTATGTTGCCAAATCAAGATAGATACAGTTCGAATCATATCTATTTAAGACAAAGCAGCATAGACAGAATATAAGTGTGGGAAACTTCACAGCAATAACAACACTTGTAATGTGCATGGAATGAGAACATAACTGTTTATTCAATTGAAACTGAAATCAACATAGAGCAAGTTACAACAGCAAACAGCCAAACACGTTGAAGAAACAGGTTTAAAACATACCTGTTGCGCCATTGGAGTTTCAATTGCATCCTTCAAATTTGAAATTAGTTGGTATCAGTAAATACAGTGATGCAAGAGCAAAGTAGTATGAACCATAGCTACAGAACCTGACCTGAGAATAATTCTTCTTCTGCTATAAGCGTTGACTTCGGGTTCGGAGTGGTGGTCCTCGTGATTTGGGCACTGCAGTTGCCTTACTAACTGCTCGTGTTTGGGTGCTCTGTGGTGGAGACGGTGTTGTGTCAACGGGAACTGGGTGTCTATCTGCTGGGGTTAGGGTTAGAAGGGGTGTAGCTGGTTCTTTGTCCAACTGGGTAGGGGTACAATCTGCATGAGTGTGGGTTATGTGTGGTGGGGCTGGTTCTTGGGCAAGTACAACCGTGGTTCTATCTGCATCGATAGGTAGCACGATCTTTTCTGAAGACCGTGTTTTTACTCCCACAGATACTGCCATCACTCCCTCTAATTGAAATGGTTGATAAACAAGAAAAGTAATTGAATGTACAGACATTGTAAGATAGACAGGTGCAATGGATAGTAGGGAATAAAACAGGGCATGGAATAATTCACATTTATGTTGTCTAAGCAAACAGAATAGCAGGACATAATTTCACATATATTATGGCTAATTAAACAGGATAGCATGACACAATTTCACATGTATGATGGCTAACTAAATAGGATAGAATGACATACTTCAAAATATGATGACTATGTAAACAGGATGACATGATATAACTATACGATGTGTCTATTAAAGTGGTTGGCATGCCATAAATCACAAACATGACGTCGATGGAAACATGATGGCATGATATAATTCACGGATAGAATGACATAACTTAAAATATGATGACTATGTAAACAGGATGAGATGATATAACTATATTATGTCTTTAGAAAATGGGTTGGCATGCCATAATTCAGATACATGATGTCTATGTAAACATCATGGCATGACATAATTCAAATATATGATTTATATACTAAGGAAGTGAGCAGAGGGCAATCACATATATGATGTGTCAACTAATGAGATGGCATTCAATATTGTGTATATGATGTAAAAACTAAGCATTGCAATACAACATATGCATTATATGAGTAATATAACCCTGCCAAGTTTGAGCATACACCTCAGGGGGATAATAGGACTAGCCATCTGCCTCTGAATCCTCCTCTGAAGAGCTATCTGTAACCAGCAAGATATCTGCTTCGGCAGGTAGCATTGTCTGCTCTGAAGACCTTGTTTTCACTCCAGATTTCTCCATCACCAATTCAAATGGCTGATGCACAGGAAGAGCAGTTGAATATACAAACATTGTCAACAAAAGCAATGAGAAATACAAAAAAGGACGGCATGATATAATTCACATATATGACGCTTGCCTAAACAGCATGGCATTGCATAATTCACATACATAATGCCTTGCAACAAGATAACATTGCATAATTCACATATATAATGTCTTGCAACAAGATGGCATTGCATAATTCACATATATGGTAATTAGACACTAAACAGGTGGCATTCACACAAAGCATGTCTAAACTAAGCAAATGACATAGCAATGCAAGATACCATACACATGATATGAGCAACATAACCCTGCCAAGTTAGGGCATGCACCTCGGGGGGGGGGGGAATATGACTGGTCATCTGTCTCTGAATCCTCCTCTGAGGAGCTATCGGTAACCAGCAAGACATGCGCTTCGTCAGATACCATTGTCTGCTCTGAAGACCTTGTTTCCACTCTAGATTTTTCCATGACCGTGCCGAATGGCTGATGCATAGGAAGAGTAATTGAATGTACTAAAATTGTTGACAAATTTAACACGTAATAAAAAATGATGGCATGATATAATTCACATATAAGATGCCTATCTAACCAGGGTGGCATTGCAAAATTCACATATATGATGCCTGGCTAGACAAGATGGCATTGCATGATTCACATATACGATAAAGAAACTAAACAGATGGCATTGACACAAAGCATGTCTAAACTAAGCAGATGACATCTTTAATGTATATAGTAAGCAATGCAAGGCACCATATGCATGATATTAGCAACATCAGCATGCCAAGTTAGAGCGAAGACCTCATGGGGTAAATAGGAGTGGTCTTCTCCTTCTGAATCCCCCTTGGAACAGTTATCTTCCTCTTGATTACGATCCGAAATGGGTGGAGGGGGCTGCCTTTGCGCCCACCATGGAACGACGTCTGCATGAAATTTTATTGCCACGCAAGGCTCGTCTCTTTTGCTCTACATGATCAGTTCCATTGTGTATAATAACTTTCATGCATAGGAATAAAACATAGTGAGATTATGTAAGGAGTGCATGCACAAATCCAGAGTGATGGTAGCAAACTATGGATAGACCCAAAACCAATGATAGCAGGCAGATAATAGCTTTAGTTAAAAAATACAGATATTGGCTCCTTTAATGTTTGTTTGCACCCAACATGAAACTCATAGTAGACACCGGAGGTTAACCAGATAGTAGACAGATAGTACTAATTGATGCCCCAATATGTACCCCACAACCATTTAAAAACTCAAGTTTCAGCATTAGTTTGGACCTGACTTGGAGTCTAATAGGTGAACACGACGATAATGTAGCATGTCATCATATTAAGCGACGCATAACATAAGCAAACACGGAAGAGTGCGACCTCTCTTGCGGACCCATGTAGTCCTCTAGGTCATCTGCTCAGTTGATGATGGTAATGCAGTTGTCGTGGCTGCCGGCGGCGGGGAAGAAGATCTGAGGCGGCGAAAGACAGTCTGGAGAGCGGATCCCTGCTGTGGTGAACCCTTCCGTCATTAGAGCAGCTGAGCTTGGGTGGAACACAGCGCTGCAGGAGCAGGACAGACCACACAAGGTTTTCTTTGACACATATCTGTAACAGAAGTAATTGAGTAAGGGCTTGTTTGAATTTGAGGATTCTAACAATGCAGGGATAGGAAATAGACAGGAATAGGATAGGAATGCACGTGCAAAACAGAGAATTTAAAAACACATGATTTCTGCCAATCTGGGTGTTTGACTCACAACAATTGGAAGATCACAGGATGCAAAAAAGCATGGTGAGATTAAGTCAAACCACAAGAAAATGTACGGTTATAATGCTATTATGCTACTATCTCTTAGTCTTGTGCTTGATGAATAGGAATATGAAAAGGAGGAGAAGTGGAAATTAGAATTCCTACGGTTTTTCTTTCAAGGAGACACTAAAGGAACAAATCCTACAGTTTTCCTTTGCTCCATTCCTTTGCACCAAATTCATGAAAAGTAGTACCATAGGAAACTTTCCAATTCTGATGTTTTTCATTCACTTTTCCTTTCAAGCACTGGCAATTCTAGTAGGCAAGCTTGAGCAAGGAAAATCCTACACTAAAAAATGTTTTTGTGCTACTTCTATTACGTTGGACCCAGGCCACTGCCATACTGGCTCAACTCCCAGGCCCATCGACAAATGCACAGCTCAAACGCGCAGAGATAAATAATGATGGCGTTCAAGAGGGTCCATCACGAATAGCTAAGTTGCCTGGTACCTCACTGCTTGTCATATAGTAGGATAAAATAATCGTATTTCTCGTTACTACGAGTGCTCAGTGGACAATATATATAACATGTAGAGTAAAAAAAGAGATGCAACAAGTGTACAACCTCTTTGGCGAAGCCATGTCGATCTCAGCGTGATTGGGTTGGCCGGTGAGGATGCTCCGGCTGACTTGGTTGTCGGAGGAGGGGAAGAAGATCTTAGGCGCCTGGAGATGGAGCCCGAGGTACTGCTCTGTTGTGATGGAGGGTTTCGTCGTTGGAGCTGCTCCGGTGAGTTGTACGACGTCGAGGCTGAAGTAGGACAAGAGAGACAATGAACAACGTTAACCTGAGTGGAATTCTAATAGCATCTCCAATACATGACGTAAAATACATAACCACAAAGTGCTAGATGTAAAATACATCAGCCGCTCATCTCTGAACTTAACTGTCAAAACTGAATTTCACTGTCGAAACTGAATTTCACTGTCGAAACTGAACTTAACTGTCGAAACTGAACTTAACTGTCGAAACTGAATTTTGCTGTCGAAACTGAATTTTGATGTCGAAACTGAACGCACTAGCAAGGTGAGGCTACACGTCGGTCAACTGACTTTTTCATCTCTGGTCAGTCGATTTTGCGGTCGTTGGATACGAAATCAAGGGCCTGCGGTTCATCTTCAACCTCCACCCCCCTGAGCCGCTAGCCACCACCGGCCAAACAGCAGCCCCCCGCCACCCGCGGCCGGCGGTGCGCCGCCCCGCCCGCCCCGAAAACACTCCCCACCGCTGGTCCACCGCCGCCTCGACCATCCCTCTAGCCCCCCCACCCCGTGCCGAGCTTTTTCTCCGGTGATCCCCACGCCACCGCCGGCGACCACCGCCCCCATCCTGAACCCTAAGATAGATAGTGGGGTACCTCTTCGGCGAGCCCCCCTCCCCACTGCGGCTGGTTCTTCCTTCACCCCGGTGAGCCTCCCCCACCCCCTGAAAATCAACTGACCCAAAAGTCGATTCAGTCGACTGAAGTGTAGCTAAATCGGAGCAGCATCGCAAGCAAGAGCAATAGCAAGAGCAGACCAGGTAGGGGACCGAGAGCAAGAGCAGAGCAGCAGCGCAAGCGAGAGCTAAAGCAGTAGAAGCTCCTACTGATGTGGACGTCACCGCCGAGGGAGCGATGCCATGCAGGAAGTGGCCGGCGCCGCCGCCGTGGATGGAGCCGCGCCGTGTCGGCTTGGGACCGAGCGCCGGCAGCACCGTGAGATCGAATCAAGAAGAAAATGCAGCTATTAGTGTACAACCTCTTTGGTGGCGCCGATTAGGCCGCAGCTTCATCCGAGGAAACAGTGATGATGATGCTCTTCCGATGGTGTAGGTGAAGACGGCGGTGTGGGAATGGAGGTGGCGCGAAAGACGAGGGAACGGCGGGGCAGCTCCTTGGAGGTGGAGGACGGGGTGGCTGAACCGGCGGGACGATGAGATCGACGACGGATCCTCATCCGGCACGGTGGATGAGGGACATCGAGGTGTTGCTGTGGACGACGTCGTCGGGGAAGAGGCTCCGGCTGGGTGGCGGACGGAGCAGGGTGTGGGGTTTCGTCGCGGGTTTTCACGGCCTCGGTGTACGAATGGGTGGGCGGATGGGATGGCAGTGGGGAACCATGGCTTAGAGACGCGCTTGTCCGAAATGTGGGATAAGTTATGAAAGTACCCCCACCGATTTGAGGCAGTTCTTTCGGTTCAGGGGTACCACGGGCATTTCGCGTGTCGGGATTTCACAGGAGGTGGGACTTTTCGCGCATGTTGTAATTTCGGAATAGCAAGGCGCGGGTTGAGATGTAGGGAGTTGTCGGAGCACAACAAGACAAAGATATATCTTAAATATTTCGGGCTAACAAGGCGCGAGTTGAAGAGGCGGGAGTTTCGTAGCACGATAGACAAAGACGTTAGCTTGAATTTTCGGCATAACAAGGCGCGGCTTGAAATTTCAGAAGAACAAGCTTAACGTGTACCCAAAAAAGACAATTTGCACCTCAACACGCACAACACACACACACACAAACACCATTTAGACTAGAGTAATGTACACGTGCATTGCACGCATGAGATTTGGCAACCAAATTATGAATAAATACCACATTATAGCATGCAAGCTTTGAGTCATATATGCATGATGTAGATGTTCGTTTAATTCTTATAGTTCATCTCATTCAAAATCATCTAGTTTTTATAAGAAAGCTAATCTATTTTAAGATTCATGGAATTGTGCGTCATAAGACATAAAGTAAAAAACAAATGATGGCAAATCATGTAGAAAAACATTTGGGCAATTCTGATACGGAAGATTCTAGAACAAATAAGAAGTGCTTGTGTTTTGATGTTTGTGCATTATGCTTAAGTTCAACCATGGAGTCTTCTAGATTATACATGTGGCGAAATCTGGTGGAATCTAGATGATATCCAATGGCCAGTAGTGCTCAAATTTGCCATCTTTGGACCATCGGATTCGCCTCATCCAATGACCATCTTTCAAAGTTAAAGTTACCCGCACACAATATAAAAAATATAAAATATAATATATATATAGGGGTATAGATATAGATATGTGATGCGAAAGCCACCCATCATCTCCAATTAGAATAGTGTGTCCATGCACGGATGCGACGTGGCCAAATGATGTCCGCCATCGGTATCTCAAATTCAAATCAGTCTGACCTTGTTCAATGTGTATACATTACAACATGCTCGTTTCCAAACCACACTGCGCAGATCTCCGTTATATTCATGCATGCATGGGTTTCAAACATCAGGATCTCTTATTCAAATATTTGAATTCAACTTTACATTGATTATGACCTCACCTATTCTTTTACACCCAGACAGTAGTCTCTTTATAATTGTACCACTAACTTTCTTTTGTACATGCATGCACACACACTACCAGTCGGCATTATCCATCGCACGGATGCAATCTTTTTCTTCAGGTCGGTCTCCCATGAAGGCACACACCCACACACATCCCCCTCTCCATCATATCGGGCATTCTTTTATCTCTCACGCGTGCATGCGCAACGATCGGTGTTCCTCTATGTATGTGTGTATATAGCTAGGTATTTCATAGTTTTCCACACAAACCGATCAATCAATATATCCAGTGAGGTGTCACCCTCTTTCCCACGTCCACATCGATCAATCTATACCTCTCTATATAGGATTAACATATATATCTAATACACCCACATTAATTATATATCCAACGTCCCCCTCTCATCATCCATGCCTTCCGCTTCATCTCTCAGACGCGTGCACAATGGCGAAGACAGGGGCGGTAAGGGCCCTGCCCCCCTCCCCCCTAACATCACTATATATCGAGGCTAATATGAATGTGATCATTAGACAATTGCTGCTAAAAATGGTTTAATTTCATGAATTGACACTCCTCGTAAAGGATTAGCAATGCTTGGCCCCCTAGCTCATTTATTTTTCATGGCTCCGCCACTGCGCGCAACGGCGCACGTGTTCGCCCCCTCTCTCTAAATATCGATCTCACACTTGTGCATTCCTTCATAGTCTCCCTCCACTCGGCCCCTTGCACCATTTTCTAGCCCCCACCAGATTTTGCCACATGTGCAATCTAGCAGACTCCATGGTTGAACTTAAGCATAATGCACAAACCTCAAAACAACAGTGGTTCTCTTTCGTTCTAGAATCTTCCGTATCATAACTGCCCAAACTTTTTTTCTAGTTGAATTTCCATTATTTGTTTTTACTTTATGCTTCACAACGCACAATTCCATGAATCATAAAATAGATTAAGGGCTTCTTTGATTCAAAGGATTCTCAAAGGAATTTTGGAGGATTCTGATCATTAGGAATTTTTCCTATCTTGGTTGTTTGATTCGTAAGATTGTAAACCATAGGAATTTTTCCATATGATTCATTTGCACTAGATTTCATAGGAAACATCCCATCCACTCAAACCTCTTTGAAAGAATTCTGCATTTTTTCTATGCACAATCAAACACTCGTACAATCTTGTAGGATTCAAGATGACATTCCACTATAATCCCATGTTTTTCCTATTCCGACGTTCTTAGCTTTTTTATAAAAACTAATTGATTTTGAATGAGATGAACTATAAGAATTAAACGAGGGGCTACATCAGGCATAAATGACTCAGAGCTTACATGCTATAGTGTGGTATTTATTCATAATTTGGTTGCAAAATCTGATGCGTGCAATGCACGTGTACCTTACTAGTACTTCGAGTATGTGCAAAACACGTAAATTAGAATACCAATGGCATGCTACATAGTGTCTCTCTTACAGTTCATGAAGCCACGTGGCACATGTGGAGGCGTTGTGGCGACCTCCTTGCGTGGATTGATCACAGTGACGTGCTGCTGGTTCCAGAAGAATGTACTCGTCCTCCCTGAGCCATACTGGCGGTACATGCACGAAGCAAAGATGTGCACGCACGCCACGCACGCACTCATTCCCTCGCACGCACGCGCGGGTACATGGGCGGACGCAATTTTGTACCAAGATCCACCCCATGTGATAATTTGACGCGTGTAAAGTCGTTCACTTCATTGATGGTCAATTAATACAGCACATGCAAATTGAGTGGACGTGAGGGCAGAAGAAAGACATTATTGCTCCACTACGCGCATGCGAGTAGTTAAATCGTGGTTGCTAGTAGTACTTCCATTGGTCCCCTTCGTATTTTGTGCCAATTTTTGTCAGTAACATAATATTTACGCATTTGAGAAGTGTAGTACTTGAAATTTATGTTTCGCTAAACTCATTGGGAGCCATTTTGAGCCTCGAAACCAAAAACTCATCGATTAATCTTTGCCTTGTTCCCATCACATTCGAAAGCCTGCTCACACCTACTAGTATTTACCAAACCTGAACGTGTTCCCACTATGCAAGTATTAGTACTAGTGCTAGTACTTAGGTTACAAAAAGGGGAACTACCTAACCAAAAATTACTCTACCTTTCCTCCTCATAAGTGCTTCTTCTTCGTCCGTCATTGCCATGGTGAAAGGATCGAGAAGAGGTGTCTAGAGGGGGTGATTGACACTAAGTACCAAAAGTTGCAGTTTTTAATTTCTTTAAGTTGAAGTGGAGTTTTGGCACAAGTTTAACAAACACAATACATATCAAGCAAGCATGCAAAGAGTATATGAGCAGCGGAAAGTAAAGCATGCAACTTGCAAGAATGTAAAGGGAAGGGTTTGGAGAATTCAAACGCAATTGGAGACACGGATGTTTTTGTCGTGGTTCCGATAGGTGGTGCTATCGTACATCCACGTTGATGGAGACTTCAACCCACGAAGGGTAACGGTTGCGCGAGTCCACGGAGGGCTCCACCCACGAAGGGTCCACGAAGAAGCAACCTTGTCTATCCCATCATGGCCATCGCCCACGAAGGACTTGCCTCACTAGCGGTAGATCTTCACGAAGTAGGTGATCTCCTTGCCCTTACAAACTCCTTGGTTCAACTCCACAATCTTGTCGGAGGCTCCCAAGTGACACCTAGCCAATCTAGGAGACACCACTCTCCAAGAAGTAACAAATGGTGTGTTGATGATGAACTCCTTGCTCTTGTGCTTCAAATGATAGTCTCCCCAACACTCAACTCTCTCTCACAGGATTTGGATTTGGTGGAAAGAAGATTTTAGTGGAAAGCAACTTGGGGAAGGCTAGAGATCAAGATTCATATGGTGGGAATGGAATATCTTGGCCTCAACACATGAGTAGGTGGTTCTCTCTCAGAAAATGTGTATTGGAAGTGTAGGTATGTTCTGATGGCTCTCTCCATGAATGAAGAGTGGGTGGAGGGGTATATATAGCCTCCACACAAAAACTAACCGTTACACACAATTTACCAATCTCGGTGAGACCGAATTGAGAAACTCGGTCGGACCGATTTAGCAAACCTAGTGACCGTTAGGATTTTCGGTGTAGGACCGATATGGTTAGGGTTAGGGCATAACGTAATCTCGGTGTGACCGATTACACAAACTCGGTGGACCGATTTTGGTAATAAGCTAACCAGAGAGTTGGTCAGGCAAACTCGGTGAGACCGATTACACAAACTCGGTGGGACCGATTTTGGTAATAAGCTAACCAGAAAGTTTGCATTGTAATCTCGGTAGTACCGATTGCTCAAACTCGGTGAGACCGATTTTGGTAATGGACATACACAGAGAGATTACAATCCCATCTCGATGAGACCGAGATCCCTATCGGTGAAACCGATTTGCCTAGGGTTTGTGGCAGTGGCTATGACATCTGAACTCGGTGGCGCCGGATAGAAGAATCGGTGGGGCCGAGTTTGACTTTTGGTTTAGGTCATATGTGGATGTGGGTAAGGTAGTTGAGGGTTTTGGAGCATATCACTAAGCACTTTGAGCAAGCAAGCCATTACGCAACACCTCATCCCCTCTTGATAGTATTGGCTTTTCCTATAGACTCAATGTGATCTTGGATCACTAAAATAGAAAATGTAGAGTCTTGATCTTGAAGCTTGAGCTAATCCTTTGTCCTTAGCATCTTGAAGGGGTTCCACATCCTTTAGTCCATGCCACTTAATTTGTTGAACTTGTCTGAAACATACTAGGTAAAAGTATTAGTCCAACAAGAGATATGTTGTCATTAATTATCAAAATCACCCAGGGAGCACTTGTGCTTTCAATCTCCCCCTTTTTGGTAATTGATGGCAACATACATCAAAGCTTTAGATAAAGATATAGAGAATAGCAAGTAAAGCTTTGGAAAGACATGTAACAAGCATAGGCTCCCCCTACATGTATGCAATCATGTGAATATGGAATATAGAAGCATGTGAGAGCATAACCATGACAGAGTAGCAATGTGTTACATGTATCTTGGCTATATGCATCAGGGAAGATATGAATATGGGAAATGTACCTTCATGCCCATGAGTCCTTCTTGCAAACAGTATGTACATCAGCAAGAATTTCTCATTATACATGTGGTCTTGATATCATGCGTAAACAAGGTTAGATAACACAGATGCACCCACTAGCTAGAGCAAACAAAAGAAACCACAAGAGTACCAAGACTGGGATGACATGTAGAGTGAGTACAGAGTACCACGATAGATATTGACATGTCCCCAAAGAGAAAGATATGCAATGAATTTAATAAATTTCTTTTCCCTTGGATGTCTTGCTCCCCCTGAATCTAGCATGGGATACTGGGAGAAGATAGGGAACAGAAAAACAGAGCTCAAAGAAACAAATGAACAGAGCTAATGCAAATAAGCACATATGAACATGTCTTTCCCCCAAGAAGACATGTGGCATCTCTCCTCTTGAACATCAAGCATCTGGGATCCTTGAAGATTACTCTTTCCTGGAGTATTCCCTCCCCCTAGAGATATGATTAAGCTTTGATGTGATCTCTCTCTCCCCCTTTGACATCAATTTCCAAGAAGGGTCTTCTGGAATTTGTTGTGAATGGGTTCGGTCCTTGAATCACAGTACAAAGCATTAAGGTAAATGTGATGCTTGCAGAGGACAAGATTCATTGAGTGGAGCTGGATCAAGAATAAAGCAGGAATAAATGGCAAAATGTTTTTCCTGTAGTGAAATCGGTGTCACCGAGTTGTATGCTTCGGTTGCTCCGAAAATCTTCGGCTAGACCGGAGACATGAAACCGGTGGAACCGAGTTCATCACAGAGAAAAACACTTGTCACCTCAGCTCACTGGACAAATAAGATCTCACAAAGATTTGCAATGAATTGGATGCAGAAAATGCAGAACAAAAAGCAAAGAAAAGAAACTAAAAGATCTAGATGAAGTTTTTTTGAAAGGGGAAACAAATATGCATGAGACAAATGCAAGAACACAGAAAAGAACACAAGAGAACTTCATCTAGAGTTGGGCGGTGACAAAGTCACCTATGTTAGAGTATATTGACTTAGGAGTCAAGTGAGATCACTTGATCATAGGTCGTACTCATCGTTTAAGCTCAAAATGGGGTTACCATTTTTCGTTTAAGTATCTTGATGTATTCACATCTTGTCGAGTTGCTTTGACTCATGACTTGGAGTAAAGCTACTCTAAGATGGAATAACATACCTTGGGTGGCGGTGTTGATCTTGATCATGTAGTTGAACTTGTGTGGGTTGCTCAAGGTTGATGTAGCCCATCAAGAGTTGGGAGCACCCTTTGGATTTTGAGTTCATCTACCTACATGGGTTAGTTTTCGCAAGGAAGAGCACTTGTGTATCCAACATGACAATCATGAACTCAACATAGAATTTGTCAAAGGATATGTTTGAAAGGTTTCGTGCTTCCTTGTCATCAACCACCATTGTGTAGAGACTTGGTGATGTAGAGATTGCTCAAGATGTGAGTGAGTTGCAATCTCATAGAATTAGATTCATCCAAGTACCTACAAGGGTTAGATAACATGCAAGATGCAAATTTTCAAGACATAAGATAATCATCATAGGAGAAATATCAAGTGATTAGTCGTAAGCTCAAGTCTTGCATGTATCCAATGGAGTTCCTACTCCAAGTTTGAAGCATCAATGATGTTCAATTCACCTCTTAACCTGCAAAACACTTTCTCATCAAGTGGTTTAGTGAATATATCCGCTAATTGCTTATTGGTGCGAACATGCTTAAGGTTTATGTCACCCTTAGCAACGTGATCTCGAATGAAATGATGACGAACTTCAATATGCTTAGTTCGAGAGTGTTGCACGGGATTGTGAGCAATCTTGATAGCACTTTCATTGTCACAAAGTAATGGAACATGTTTCACATATATCCCATAATCTTTAAGAGTTTGGGTCATCCAAAGTAATTGAGCACAACATGAACCAGCGGCAATGTATTCCGCTTCGGCGGTGGATAAGGATACCGAGTTTTGTTTCTTGGAAGACCAAGACACAAGAGATCTACCAAGGAATTGACAAGTACCCGAAGTGGACTTTCTATCAACCTTGTCACCGGCATAGTCCGAGTCGGAGTAGCCAACAAGATCAAAGGAAGCCCTCTTTGGATACCAAATGCCAAAATTTGGTGTATGTATTAAGTATCTCACTATCCTCTTCACGGCCTTAAGATGACATTCCTTAGGAGCAGCTTGATATCGTGCACACATGCACACACTTAGCATGATATCGGGACGTGAAGCACATAGATATAACAATGAACCAATCATAGAGCGGTAAACTTTTTGATCAACCGGTTCACCATCTTTGGTCAAATCAAGATGTCCACTAGTAGGCATGGGTGTAGTCATACCTTTGCATTCTTGCATATTGAACTTCTTGAATAAGTCCTTGGTGTACTTCGTTTGAGAGACAAAGGTGCCTTCCTTAGTTTGCTTGATTTGCAAACCAAGAAAGAATTTGAGTTCACTCATCATAGACATCTCAAACTTCTCCGACATTAGCTTCCCAAACTTTTCACTAAAATGAGGGTTAGTTGATCCAAATATAATATCATCGACATAAATTTGGCATACAAATAGTTCTCCATTAACCCTTTTAGTAAAAAGAGTAGAATCTATTTTTCCAATTTCAAAGCCTTTTTCAATAAGGAACTTGGTCAAGCATTTATACCATGCTCTAGGAGCTTGTTTAAGACCATAAAGGGCTTTGTGAAGTTTGTAGAACATGATTAGGTTTCTTAGGATTGACAAAGCCGGGAGGTTGCTTAACATAAACTTCCTCCTCAATTTCACCATTTAGAAAAGCACTTTTAATGTCCATTTGGTACAAAGTGATATCATGGTGATTAGCATAAGCAAGTAAGATGCGAATGGACTCAAGTCTAGCAACGGGAGCATATGTCTCACCATAGTCCATACCTTCGACTTGTGTGTAGCCTTGGGCGACGAGACGTGCTTTGTTGCGAACCACTTGTCCATCTTCATCTTGCTTGTTGCGAAACACCCATTTGGTACCAATGATGTTGTGGTTGTTGTCGGGCTTCTCGACCAATGTCCACACTTGATTTCTCTCAAAGTTGTGTAGCTCTTCATGCATAGCGTTTATCCAATCCGGATCTCCAATGCTTCTTCAACCTTCATAGGTTCAATGCTAGAGATGAATGAATAGTAATGTTCACAAAAGTTAGCCAAACGAGTTTTAGAGCGAGTGATTCTCCCGGTTTGGATATCATTGTAGATTTGCTCCACGGGATGATCTTTAGCAATTCTTGCTCGAACTCGTGAAAGCTTTTGCTTGGGTCTTGGTTGAACATCTTCTTCATCTTGTTCTTCTTCTTGGCCTTCTTCATTGTTAGCGTTGTCGTTCTCTTGTCGTGGTGGAGAAGGAGGTTGTTGGCGTTCGTCTTGGTGCACTTCCTCGTTTTCTTCATCTTGGTGTGTCCCACTTCGTGGATGCTTCTTCCGTATCAACTCTTGGTTCACCTTGTCGTGAGGTAGAAGCTTCCACTTGGACGGACGAGGTACTCTCCTTCACCTCCGTTGGACGAATCTTGCCAATAGACAAGTCTTGGATTGCTTCCGAAGGGTCTTTGTCTCCTACATCAATTGGCAATTGCTCTACTTGCGAGCCGTTAGATTCATCAAACTTCACATCTACCGTTCTCTTCAACCTTTCGGGTGAAATTGATTGTAGACACGGTATGTGTGAGAGTTTGAGCCATAACCAAGTAGGAAACCTTCATGAGACTTAGGAGCAAATTTAGAACGACGATGCTTATCAAGAATGTAGAACTTTGAGCCGAATACTCAAAAGTATCCAACTTGGGGTTTGTTACCGGTGAGGAGCTCGTATGCCGTCTTGCCGAGTAGCTTGTGAAGATACAAGCGATTTGTTGCATGACAAGCTGTCTCAACCGCTTCCGCCCAAAAGTGTTTTGGCATCTTGTACTCATCAAGCATCGTTCTTGCCATCTCGATAAGAGTCCGGTTCTTCATCTCAACGACTCCATTTTGTTGAGGTGTGTACGTAGCCGAGAACTCGTGTGAAATCCCTTCTTCGTCAAGTAAGGTGTCTACATTTGTGTTCTTGAACTCCGTTCCATTGTCACTCTGAACCTTCTTGATCTTCACGTCAAATTGATTTTGGGCCTTCCTAGCAAAGTTTTTGAAGATCTTTTGGACCTGCGATTTGTCATCAAGAAAGAACACCCACGTAAATCTTGAAAAATCATCAACTATGACTAGACCAGATGAGTTACCACCGAGACTCTTGTAGGCATTTGGACCAAAGAGATCCATGTGAAGTAGCTCGAGTGGTCTTCTTGTGGTCATGATGTTTTTAGCGCGATGACTTCCTCCAACTTGTTTCCCTTCTTGACAAGAACTACAAAGTCTATCCTTGTCAA
>NC_053026.1:233418062-233445986 GCF_003073215.2 Triticum urartu
AGGCACATAGATATAACAATGAACCAATCATAGAGCGATAAACCTTTTGATCAACCGGTTCACCATCTTTGGTCAAATCAAGATGTCCACTAGTAGGCATGGTGTAGTCATACCTTTGCATTCTTGCATATTGAACTTCTTGAATAAGTCATTAGTGTACTTCGTTTGAGATACAAAGGTACCTTCCTTAGTTTGCTTGATTTGCAAACCGAGAAAGAATTTGAGTTCACTCATCATAGACATCTCAAACTTCTCCGACATTAGCTTTCCAAACTTCTCACTAAAATGAGGGTTAGTTGAACCAAATATGATATCATCAACATAAATTTGGCACACAAATAGTTCTCCATTAACCCTTTTAGTAAAAAGAGTAGAATCAATTTTACCAATTTCAAAGCCTTTTTCAAAAAGGAACTTGTTCAAGCATTTATACCATGCTCTAGGAGCTTGTTTAAGACCATAAAGGGCTTTGTGAAGTTTGTAAACATGATTAGGTTTCTTAGGATTGACAAAGCCGGGAGGTTGCTTAATATAAACTTTCTCTTCGATTTTGCCATTTAAAAAAGCACTTTTAATGTCCATTTGGTACAAGATGATATCATGGTGATTAGCATAAGCAAGTAAGATGCGAATGGACTCAAGTCTAGCAACTGGAGCATATGTCTCACCATAGTCCATATCTTCAACTTGTGTGTAGCCTTGGGCGACAAGACGTGCTTTGTTGCAAACCACTTGTCCATCTTCATCTTGCTTGTTGCGAAACACCCATTTGGTACCAATGATGTTGTGGTTGTTGTCGGGCTTCTCGACCAATGTCCACACTTGATTTCTCTCAAAGTTGTGTAGCTCTTCATGCATAGCGTTTATCCAATCCGGATCCTCCAATGCTTCTTCAACCTTCATAGGTTCAATGCTAGAGATGAATGAGTAGTGTTCACAAAAGTTAGCTAAACGAGTTTTAGAGCGAGTGATTCTCCCGGTTTGGATATCATTGTAGATTTGCTCGACGGGATGATCTTTGGCAATTCTTGCTCGAACTCGTGAAAGCTTTTGCTTGGGTCGGGGTGGAACATCCTCTTCATCTTATTCTTCTTCTTGGCCTTCTTCATTGTTGACATTGTCGTTCTCTTGTCGTGGTGGAGAAGGAGGTTGTTGATGTTCATCTTGGTGCGCTCCCTCTTTTCTTCCATCTTGGTGTGTCCCACTTGTGGATGCTTCCGTATCAATTCTTGGTTCACCTTGTCGTGAAGTAGAAGCTTCCACTTGGACGGACGAGGTACTCTCCTTCACCTCCGTTGGACGAATCTTGCCAATAGGACAAGTCTTGGATTGCTTCCGAAGGGTCTTTGTCTCCTACATCAATTGGCAATTGCTCTACTTGCGAGCCATTAGATTCATCAAACTTCACATCTACCGTCTCTTCAACCTTTCGGGTGAAATTGTTGTAGACACGGTAAGTGTGAGAGTTTGAGCCATAACCAAGTAGGAAACCTTCATGAGATTTAGGAGCAAATTTAGAACGATGATGCTTATCAAGAATGTAGCACTTTGAGCCGAATACTCGAAAGTATCCAACTTGGGGTTTGTTACCGGTGAGGAGCTCGTATGCCGTCTTGCCGAGTAGCTTGTGAAGATACAAGCGATTTGTTGCATGACAAGCTGTCTCAACCGCTTCCGCCCAAAAGTGCTTTGGCGTCTTGTACTCATCAAGCATCGTTCTTGCCATCTCGATAAGAGTCCGGTTCTTCCTCTCAACAACTCCATTTTGTTGAGGTGTGTACGTAGCCGAGAACTCGTGTGAAATCCCTTCTTCAAGAAAGGTGTCCACATTTGCGTTCTTGAACTCCGTTCCGTTGTCGCTCGAACCTTCTTGATCTTCACGTCAAACTGATTTTGGGCCTTCCTAGCGAAGTTTTTGAAGATCTTTTGGACCTGCGATTTGTCATCAAGAAAGAACACCCACGTAAATCTTGAAAAATCATCAACTATGACTAGACCAAATGAGTTACCACCGAGACTCTTGTAGGCATTTGGACCAAAGAGATCCATGTGAAGTAGCTCGAGTGGTCTTCTTGTGGTCATGATGTTCTTCGCGCGGTGACTTCCTCCAACTTGTTTCCCTGCTTGACAAGCACTACAAAGTCTATCCTTGTCAAATATGACATCTTTTATTCCAAGGATATGATCACCTTTAATAAGCTTATCAAGATTTCGCATACCAACATGACCTAGTCTTCTATGCCACAACCAGCCTTTAGAAGATTTGGCAATTAAGCAAGTTCTAGGTTGAGCCTTTTTAGTGAAATCAACAATGTAAAGATCTCCTCTACGTATACCGGTAAAGACCATTTTATGATTATCTCTACGAAACACTTGGCAGTCTACTTCAGTAAATAGGACATTGAAACCGAAATCAGCAAGTCTAGATACTGAAAGTAAGTTGTAGCCAAGAGATTCAACGAGCATGACATTTTGTATGGAGCTATCATGTGAGATGGCCACCTTACCAAGGCCAACCACCTTACCCTTTGAATTATCACCAAAAGTGACATACTTTCGAAGGGCGTCATTTTCAGCAAGCTCATGGAACATGTCTTTATCTCCGGTCATATGATCAGTACATCCACTATCAAGGACCCATTCCTTTCCTCCAGCCATGTAGCCGCGAAAGATTTGCCATAAGACCAAAGTGTCTCATCGCATCATCGAGATCATAGTCACTATCATCATCATCATCATCCTCATCCGAGTATTCATGTTCAACATCATCTTGTGATTGATCAATTCCTAGAGAGGGCAATTCATTAGATAAATGATCATTTCTATAGTTATCTTTATGAATTCTAATAGCTCTGGAAATGATATTGCTAATGATTCCAACATCTCCTTTGGCACTCGTAAGATTAGTAAGCTCAAATAAGCAGTCACCAAATTTGGGATCATTGGAACTCATCTTAATCAAAGCAATAGATTATGGAGGATTTCATCTAGATCTTTCAAGGAGTAATTAGGAAAGAGTTCCTCAAGAAATTTCCATATGGTGTAGGCACACTTAAGAGTAGGCAAACATCCAATCAAGTTTCTAGGCAAGCCTCTAGTGAAGCTTAACAGTTCTAAGATTGCGAATCATGTCAATATCTTCATCTAGGTAGGGTGCAAAGGATCAACATGAGGTGCACAAAGCTAGTAATGTACTTGTTCAAATGATATTCATTGAAAATCTCAAGCATTTCATTTTTCCACTCATGAAAATACTCTCCATCAAGAATAGGCACTCTATGTCTAAGACTCCCCAAAGTAGACACATCCATCTTCCTCCAAGGTGTTTAAACCAAGGCAATGGAGACCAAAGCTCTGATACCAATTGAAAGGATCGAGAAGAGGTGTCTAGAGGGGGGGGTGATTAGACACTAAGTGCCAAAAGTTGCAGTTTTTAATATTCTTAAGTTTAAGTGGAGTTTGCACAAGTTTAACAAACACAATACATATCAAGCAAGCATGCAATGAGTATATGAGCAGCGGAAAGTAAAGCATGCAACTTGCAAGAATGTAAGGAAGGGTTTGGAGTATTCAAACGCAATTGGAGACACGGAGTTTTGTCGTGGTTCCGATAGGTGGTGCTATCGTACATCCACGTTGATGGAGACTTCAACCCACGGGGTAACGGTTGCGCGAGTCCACGGAGGGCTCCACCCAAAGGGTCCACGAAGAAGCAACCTTGTCTATCCACACCATGGCCGTCGCCCACGAAGGACTTGCCTCACTAGCGGTAGATCTTCACGAAGTAGGCGATCTCCTTGCCCTTACCAACTCCTTGGTTCAACTCCACAATCTTGTCGGAGGCTCCCAAGTGACACCTAGCCAATCTAGGAGACACCACTCTCCAAGAAGTAACAAATGGTGTGTTGATGATGAACTCCTTGCTCTTGTGCTTCAAATGATAGTCTCCCCAACACTCAACCTCTCTCTCACAGGATTGATTTGGTGGAAAGAAGATTTGAGTGGAAAGCAACTTGGGGAAGGCTAGAGATCAAGATTCATATGGGAATGGAATATCTTGACCTCAAGACAAGTGTGGTTGGAAATATGCCCTAGAGGCAATAATAAATTGATTATTTATTTTCTTGTTCATGATAATCGTTTATTATCCATGCTAGAATTGTATTGATAGGAAACTCAGATACATGTGTGGATACATAGACAACACCATGTCCCTAGTAAGCCTCTAGTTGACTAGCTCGTTGATCAATAGATGGTTACGGTTTCCTGACTGGACATTGGATGTCATTGATAACGGGATCACATCATTAGGAGAATGATGTGATGGACAAGACCCAATCCTAAGCCTAGCACAAGATCGTGTAGTTCGTATGCTAAAGCTTTTCTAATGTCAAGTATCATTTCCTTAGACCATGAGATTGTGCAACTCCCGGATACCGTAGGAGTGCTTTGGGTGTGCCAAACGTCACAACGTAACTGGGTGGCTATAAAGGTACACTACAGGTATCTCCGAAAGTGTCTGTTGGGTTGGCACGAATCGAGACTGGGATTTGTCACTCCGTGTAAACGGAGAGGTATCTCTGGGCCCACTCGGTAGGACATCATCATAATGTGCACAATGTGATCAAGGAGTTGATCACGGGATGAGGTGTTACGGAACGAGTAAAGAGACTTGCCGGTAACGAGATTGAACAAGGTATCGGGATACCGACGATCGAATCTCGGGCAAGTGTCGTACCGATAGACAAAGGGAATTGTATACGGGATTGATTAAGTCCTTGACATCGTGGTTCATCCGATGAGATCATCGTGGAACATGTGGGAGCCAACATGGGTATCCAGATCCCGCTGTTGGTTATTGAACGGAGAGTCATCTCGGTCATGTCTGCATGTCTCCCGAACCCGTAGGGTCTACACACTTAAGGTTCGGTGACGCGAGGTTATAGAGATATTAGTATGCGGTAACCCGAAAGTTGTTCGGAGTCCCGGATGAGATCCCGGACGTCACGAGGAGTTCCGGAATGGTCCGGAGGTAAAGATATATATAGGAAGTGCTATTTCGGCCATCGGGACAAGTTTCGGGGTCACCGGTATTGTACCGGGACCACCGGAAGGGTCCCGGGGGTCCACCGGGTGGGGCCACCTGCCCCGGGGGCCACATGGGCTGTAGGGGGTGCGCCTTGGCCTATATGGGCCAAGGGCACCAGCCCCAAGAGGCCCATGCGCCCAAGAAAGAGGGAAGAGAGTCCTAAGGGGAAGGCACCTCCGGGTGCCTTGGGGAGGATGGGACTCCTCCCTGGCCGCACCCTTCCTTGGAGGAAGGGCCAAGGCTGCGCCCCCCTCTCCCTTGGCCCTATATATAGTGGGGAAAGGGAGGGCAGCAACACCTAAGCCCTGGCGCCTCCCTCTCCCTCCCATGACACATCTCCCTCCTCCCGCAGCGCTTGGCGAAGCCCTGTTGGAATCCCGCTACTTCCACCACCACGCCGTCGTGCTGCTGGATCTCCATCAACCTCTCCTTCCCCCTTGTTGGATCAAGAAGGAGGAGACGTCGCTGCTCCGTACGTGTGTTGAACGCGGAGGTGCCGTCCGTTCGGCGCTAGGATCATCGGTGATTTGGATCACGACGAGTACGACTCCATCAACCCCGTTCTCTTGAACGCTTCCGCGCGCGATCTACAAGGGTATGTAGATCCACTCCTCCCTCGTTGCTAGATGACTCCATAGATTGATCTTGGTGACACGTAGGAAAATTTTGAATTTATGCTACGTTCCCCAACAGTGGCATCATGAGCTAGGTCTATGCGATTCTATGCACGAGTAGAACACAAAGTAGTTGTGGGCGTTGATTTCAATATGCTTGCCGTTACTAGTCTTATCTTGATTCGGCGGCATCGTGGGATGAAGCGGCCCGACCGACCTTACACGTACGCTTACGTGAGACTGGTTCCACCGACTGACATGCACTAGTTGCATAAGGTGGCTGGCGGGTGTCTGTCTCTCCCACTTTAGTCGGATCGGATTCGATGAAAAGGGTCCTTATGAAGGGTAAATAGCAATTGGCATATCACGTTGTGGTTTTTGCGTAGGTAAGAAACGTTCTTGCTAGAAACCCATAGCAGCACACGTAAAACATGCAAACAACAATTAGAGGACGTCTAACTTGTTTTTGCAGGGTATGCTATGTGATGTGATATGGCCAAAAGGATGTGATGAATGATATATGTGATGTATGAGATGATCATGTTCTTGTAATAGGAATCACGACTTGCATGTCGATGAGTATGACAACCGGCAGGAGCCATAGGAGTTGTCTAATTTTTATGACCTGCGTGTCAACATAAACGTCATGTAATTACTTTACTTTATTGCTAAACGTTAGCCATAGTAGTAGAAGTAATAGTTGGCGAGCAACTTCATGGAGACACGATGATGGAGATGACGATGGAGATCATGGTGTCATGCCGGTGACAAGATGATCATGGAGCCCCAAGATGGAGATCAAAAGGAGCAATATGATATTGGCCATATCATGTCACTATTTGATTGCATGTGATGTTTATCATGTTTTTGCATCTTGTTTACTTAGAACGACGGTAGTAAATAAGATGATCCCTCATAATAATTTCAAGAAAGTGTTCCCCCTAACTGTGCACCGTTGCGACAGTTCGTTGTTTCGAAGCACCACGTGATGATCGGGTGTGATAGATCAACGTTCACATACAACGGGTGTAAGACAGATTTACACATGCAAACACTTAGGTTGACTTGACGAGCCTAGCATGTACAGACATGGCCTCGGAACACAGAAGACCGAAAGGTCGAGCATGAGTCGTATAGAAGATACGATCAACATGAAGATGTTCACCGATGTTGACTAGTCCGTCTCACGTGATGATCGGACACGGCCTAGTTGACTCGGATCATGTAATCACTTAGATGACTAGAGGGATGTCTATCTGAGTGGGAGTTCATAAGATGAACTTAATTATCCTGAACATAGTCAAAAGGTTCGCAAATTATGTCGTAGCTCGCGCTTCAGTTCTACTGTTTATATGTTCCTAGAGAAAATTTAGTTGAAAGTTGATAGTAGCAATTATGCGGACTAGGTCCGTAAACTGAGGATTGTCCTCATTGCTTCATAGAAGGCTTATGTCCTTAATGCACCGCTCAGTGTGCTGAACCTCGAACGTGTGTCTGTGGATGTTGCGAACATCTGACATACACATTTTGATAACTACGTGATAGTTCAGTTAAACGGTTTAGAGTTGAGGCACCGAAGACGTTTTGAAACGTCGCGAAACATATGAGATGTTTCGAGGGCTGAAATTGGGATTTCAGGCTCGTGCCCACGTCAAGAGGTATAAGACCTCCGACGATTTTCTTAGCCTACAAACTAAGGAAGAAAAGCTCAATTGTTGAGCTTGTGCTCAGATTGTCTGAGTACAACAATCGCTTGAATCAGTGGGAGTTGATCTTCCAGATGAGATAGTGATGTTTCTCCGAAGTCATTACCACCAAGCTGCTAGAGCTTCGTGATGAACTATAATATATCAGGGACATATATGATGATCCTTGAGATATTTGCGATGTTTGACACCAAAGTAGAAATCAAGAAGGAGCATCAATTGTTGATGGTTGGTGAAACCACTAGTTTCAAGAAGGGCAAGGGAACAAAGGGATACTTCATGAAACGGCAATTCAGCTGCTGCTCTAGTGAAGAAACCCAAGGTTGAACCCAAACCCGAGACTAAGTGCTTCTGTAATAAGGGGAACAGCCACTGGAGCAGAATTACCCTAGATACTTGGTAGATGAGAAGGCTGGCAAGGTCGATAGAAGTATATTGGATATACATTGTGTTAATGTGTACTTTACTAGTACTCCTAGTAGCACCAGGGTATTAGATACCAGTTCGGTTGCTAAGTGTTAGTAACTCGAAATAAAAGCTACGGAATAAACGGAGACTAGCTAAAGGTGAGCTGACGATATGTGTTGGAAGTGTTTCCAGGGTTGATATGATCAAGCATCGCACGCTCCCTCTACCATCGAGATTGGTATTAAAACCTAAATAATTGTTATTTGGTGTTTGCGTTGAGCATAGACATGATTGGATTATGTCTATCGCAATACGGTTATTCATTTAAGAGAATAATGGTTACTCTGTTTATTTGAATAATACCTTCAATGGTCTTACACCTAAAATGAATGGTTTATTGAATCTCGATCGTAGTGATACACATGTTCATGCCAAAAGATATAAGATAGTAATGATAGTACCACCTACTTGTGGCACTGCCACGTAAGTCATATCGTAAAACGCATGAAGAAGCTCCATGTTGATGGATCTTTGGGCTCACTCGTTTTTGAAAAGTTTGAGACATGCGAACCATGTCTATTGGTGTATATGCATGAAGAAACTCCATGCAAATGGACCGTTGACTCACTTGATTTTGAATCACTTGAGACATGCAAATCATACCACATGGGCAAGATGACTGAAAGCCTCGTTTCAGTAAAATGGAACTAGAAAGCAACTTGTTGGAAGTAATACATTTTGATGTGTGCAGTCCAATGAGTGCTGAGGCGTGTAGTGGATATCGTTATGTTCTTACTTCACAGATGATTTGAGTAGATGTTGAGTATATTTACTTGATGAATCACGAGTCTGAATTATTGAAAGGTTCAAGTAATTTCAGGGTGAAGTTGAAAGATCGTCGTGACAAGAGGATAAAATATCTATGATATGATCATAGAGATGAATATCTGAATTACGAGTTTGGCACAGAATTAAGACATTGTGGAAATTGTTTCACAACTAATACAGCCTGGAACACCATAGTGTGATGGTGTTCCGAACATCATAACTGCACCCTATTGGATATGATGCATACCATTGATGTCTCTTATCGAATTACCACGATATGTTTATGGGTTAGGCATTAGAACAACCACATTCACTTTAAATAGGGCACCACGTAATTCCGATGAGATGACACCGTATGAACTATGGTTTAGAGAAACCTAAGCTGTCATTTCTTAAAGTTTGGGGCTGCGACGCTTATGTGAAAAAGTTTCAGGCTGATAAGCTCGAACCCAAAGCGGATAAATGCATCTTCATAGGACACCCAAAACAGTTGGGTATACCTCCTGTCTCAGATCCGAAAGCAATAAGGGATTGTTTCTAGAATCGGGTCCTTTCTCGAGGAAAAGTTTCTCTCGAAAGAATTGAGTGGGAGGGTGGTGGAGACTTGATGAGGTTATTGAACCGTCTCTTCAACTAGTGTGTGGCAGGGCACAGGAGTTGTTCCTGTGGCACCTACACCAATTGAAGTGGAAGCTTTGATAGTGATCATGAAACTTCAGATCAAGTCACTACCAAACCTCGTGGGATGACAAGGATGCGTACTACTTCAGAGTGGTACGTAATCCTGTCTTGGAAGTCATGTTGCTAGACAACAATGAACCTACGAGCTATGGAGAAGCGATGGTGGGCCTGGATTCCAAATGGCTCGAGGCCATATAATCCGAGAGAGGATCCATATATGAAAACAAAGTGTAGACTTTGGAAGAACTACTTGATGGTCGTAAGGCTGTTAGGTACATATGGATTTTAAAAGGAAGACGACAATGATGGTAAGTATCACCATTAAGAAAGCTCGACTTGTCGTTAAGATGTTTTCCGACAAGTTCAAGGAGTTGACTACGATGAGACTTTCTCACTCGTAGCGATGCTAAGAGTCTGTTGGAATTATATTAGCGATTACTGCATTATTTATGAAATCTTGCAGATAGGATGTCAAAACATTGTTTCCTCGACGATTTTCTTGAGGAAAGGTTGTATGTGATACAACTGGAAGGTTTTGTCAATCCTGAAAGATGCTAATAAGTATGCAAAGCTCCAGCAATCCTTCTAAGGACTGGAGTAAGCATCTCGGAGTTGGAATGTATGCTTTGATGAGATGATCAAAGATTTTGGGTTTATACAAAGTTTATGAGAAACTTGTATTTCCAAAGAAGTGAGTGGGAGCACTATAGAATTTTGATGAGTATATGTTGTTGACATATTGTTGATCAGAAATGTAGAATTTCTGGAAAGCATATAGGGTTATTTAAAGTGTTTTTCAATGGAAAGCCTGGATTAAGCTACTTGAACATTGAGCATCAAGATCTATAAGGATAGATCAAACTTAATGGTACTTTCAAATGAGCACATACCTTGACATGATCTTGAAGGTGTTCAAGATGGATCAGTCAAGGAAGGAGTTCTTGCCTGAGTTGTAAGGTATGAAGTTAAGACTTAAAGCTCGACCACGGCAGAAGAAAGAGAAGGACGAATGTCGTCCCCTATGCTTTTGTCATAGGCTCTATACGGTATGCCATGCTGAGTACCGCACCTGATGTGTGCCTTGCCACATGTCTGGCAAGAGGGTACAAAGGTAATGACTAGGAGTAGATCACCAGATAGCGGTCTAAATTATCCTTAGAGGAATAAGGATATGTTTCTCGGTTATGGAGGTGATAAAGGTTCGACGTAAAGAGTTACGTCGATGCAAGCTTAACACCTATCCGGATAGCTCTGAGTAGAGATACCGGATACGTATAATGGAGCAACAATTTAGAATAGCTCCAAGTAGAACAGTTATTTGAAATGGCTCCAAATATAGCGTAGTAGTTGCATCTACAAGATGACATAGAAATTTGCGAAGTACATACGGATCTGAATGTTGCAGACCCGTTGACTGAAACCTCTCTCACAAGCATAACATGATCAAACCCAGAACTCTTTGGGTGTTAGTCACATGGGGATGTGACCTTGAGTGTTAATCACATAGCGATGTGAACTGGATTATTGACTCTAGTGCAAGTGGGAGACTGTTGGAAATATGCCCTAGAGGCAATAATAAATTGTATTATTATATTTCCTTGTTCATGATAATCGTTTATTATCCATGCTAGAATTGTATTGATAGGAAACTCAGATACATGTGTGGATACATAGACAACACCATGTCCCTAGTAAGCCTCTAGTTGACTAGCTCGTTGATCAATAGATGGTTACGGTTTCCTGACCATGGACATTGGATGTCATTGATAACGGGATCACATCATTAGGAGAATGATGTGCTGGACAAGACCCAATCCTAAGCCTAGCACAAGATCGTGTAGTTCGTTGCTAAAGCTTTTCTAATGTCAAGTATCATTTCCTTAGACCATGAGATTGTGCAACTCCCGGATACCGTAGGAATGCTTTGGGTGTGCCAAACGTCACAACGTAACTGGGTGGCTATAAAGGTGCACTACGGGTATCTCCGAAAGTGTCTGTTGGGTTGGCACGAATCGAGACTGGGATTTGTCACTCTGTGTGACGGAGAGGTATCTCTGGGCCCACTCGGTAGGACATCATCATAATGTGCACAATGTGATCAAGGAGTTGATCACGGGATGATGTGTTACGGAACGAGTAAAGAGACTTGCCGGTAACGAGATTGAACAAGGTATCGGGATACCGACGATCGAATCTCGGGCAAGTACAATACCGCTAGACAAAGGGAATTGAATACGGGATTGATCGAATCCTCGACATCGTGGTTCATCCGATGAGATCATCGTGGAACATGTGGGAACCAACATGGGTATCCAGATCCCGCTGTTGGTTATTGACCGGAGAACGTCTCGATCATGTCTGCATGGTTCCCGAACCCGTAGGGTCCACATACTTAAGGTTCGATGACGCTAGGGTTACAAAGGAAGTTTGTATGTGGTTACCGAATGTTGTTCAGAGTCCCGGATGAGATCCCAGATGTCACGAGGAGTTCTGGAATGGTCCAGAGGTAAATAATTATATATGGGAAGTCCTGTTTTGGTCACTGGAAAAGTTTTGGGTTTTATCGGTAATGTACCGGGACCACAGGGAGGGTCCCGGTGGTCCACCTGTTGGGGAACGTAGCAGAAATTCAAAATTTTCCTACGTGTCACCAAGATCTATCTATGGAGAGACCAGCAACGAGGGGAAGGAGAGTGCATCTACATACCCTTGTAGATCGCTAAGCGGAAGCGTTCAAGTGAACGGGGTTGATGGAGTCGTACTCGTCGTGATTCAGATCACCGATGATCCTAGTGCCGAACGGACGGCACCTCCGCGTTCAACACACGTACAGCCCGGTGACGTCTCCCACGCCTTGATCCAGCAAGGAGAGAGGGAGAGGTTGAGGAAGACTCCATCCAGCAGCAGCACAACGGCGTGGTGGTGATGGAGGAGCGTGGCAATCCTGCAGGGCTTCGCCAAGCACCACGGGAGAGGAGAAGAACTTGGGAGAGAGGGAGGGCTGCACCAAAGGCAAAAGGTGTGTCTCAAGAGGCCCTCCTACCCCACTATATATAGGGATCCCAAGGGGGGGTGCGCCAGCCCCTAGGAGATCCAATCTCCAAGGGGGCGGCGGCCAGGGGAGGAGTCCTCCCCCCCCAAGGCACCTAGGAGGTGCCTTCCCCTGCTGGGACTCTTCCTTTAGGGTTTCCCCAGGCGCATGGGCCTCTTGGGGCTGGTGCCCTTGGCCCATGTAGGCCAAGGCGCACCCCCTACAGCCCATGTGGCCCCCGGGGTAGGTGGCCCCACCCGGTGGGCCGGGACCCTTCCGGTGGTCCCGGTACAATACCGATGACCCCGAAACTTGTCCCGATGGCCGAAACAGGACTTCCTATATATAAATCTTTACCTCCGGACCATTCCGGAACTCCTCGTGACGTCCGGGATCTCATCCGGGACTCCGAACAACATTCGGTAACCACATACAAACTTCCTTTATAACCCTAGCGTCATCGAACCTTAAGTGTGTAGACCCTACGGGTTCGGGAGTCATGCAGACATGACCGAGACTATCTCTGGTCAATAACCAACAGCGGGATCTGGATACCCATGTTGGCTCCCACATGTTCCACGATGATCTCATCGGATGAACCACGATGTCAAGGACTTAATCAATCCCGTATACAATTCCCTTTGTCTAGCGGTACTTGCCCGAGATTCGATCGTCGGTATCCCGTTACCTTGTTCAATCTCGTTACCGGCAAGTCTCTTTACTCGTTCCGTAACACATCATGCCGTGATCAACTCCTTGATCACATTGTGCACATTATGATGATGTCCTACCGAGTGGGCCCAGAGATACCTCTCCGTTTACACGGAGTGACAAATCCCAGTCTCGATTCGTGCCAACCCAACAGACACTTTTGGAGATACCTGTAATGCACTTTATAGCACCCAGTTACGTTGTGACGTTTGGCACACCCAAAGCACTCCTACGGTATCCGGGAGTTGCACAATCTCATGGTCTAAGGAAATGATACTTGACATTAGAAAAGCTTTAGCATACGAACTACACGATCTTTGCTAGGCTTAGGATTGGGTCTTGTCCATCACATCATTCTCCTAATGATGTGATCCCGTTATCAATGACATCCAATGTCCATGGTCAGGAAACGTAACCATCTATTGATCAACGAGCTAGTCAACTAGAGGCTTACTAGGGACATGGTGTTGTCTATGTATCCACACATGTATCTGAGTTTCCTATCAATACAATTATAGCATGGATAATAAACGATTATCATGAACAAGGAAATATAATAATAATAACATTTTATTATTGCCTCTAGGGCATATTTCCAACAGTCTCCCACTTGCACTAGAGTCAATAATCTAGTTCACATCGATGTGATTAACACTCAGGTCACATCGCATGTGACTAACACCCAAAGAGTTCTGGGTTTGATCATGTTGCTTGTGAGAGAGGTTTTAGTCAACGGGTCTGAACTTTCAGATCCGTGTGTGCTTTACAAATCTCTATGTCATCTCTAGATGCAGCTACCACGTTCTATTTGGAGCTACTTCAAATAACTGTTCTACTTGGAGCTATTCTAAATTGTTGCTCCATTATACTGTATCCGGTATCTCTACTCAGAGCTATCCGGATAGGTGTTAAGCTTGCATCGACGTAACTCTTTACGACGAACTCTTTTACCTCCATACGAGAAAATTCCTTAGTCCACTAGTTACTAAGGATAACTTTGACCGCTGTCCTGTGATCCATTCTTGATCACTCTTGTACCCCTTGACTGACTCATGGCAAGGCACATTTCAGGTGCGGTACACAGCATAGCATACTGTAGAGCCTATGTCTTAAGCATAGGGGACGACCTTCGTCCTTTCTCTCTATTCTGCCGTGGTCGAGCTTTAAGTCTTAACTTCATACCTTACAACTCAGGCAAGAACTCCTTCTTTGACTGATCCATCTTGAACAACCTTCAAGATCATGTCAAGGTATGTGCTCATTTGAAAGTACCATTAAGCGTTTTGATCTATCCTTATAGATCTTGATGCTCAATGTTCAAGTAGCTTAATCCAGGCTTTCCATTGAAAAACACTTTCCAAATAACCCTATATGCTTTCCAGAAATTCTACGTCATTTCTGATCAACAATATGTCAAACATATATTCATCAGAAATTCTATAGTGCTCCCACTCACTTCTTTGGAAATACAAGTTTCTCATAAACTTTATATAAACCCAAAATCTTTGATCATCTCATCAAAGCGTACATTCCAACTCCGAGATGCTTACTCCAGTCCTCAGAAGGATTGCTGGAGCTTTGCATACTTATTAGCATCTTTCAGGATTGACAAAACCTTCCGGTTGTATCACATACAACCTTTCCTCAAGAAAATCGTCAAGGAAACAATGTTTTGACATCCTATCTGCAAGATTTCATAAATAATGCAGTAATCGCTAATATAATTCCAACAGACTCTTAGCATCGCTACGAGTGAGAAAGTCTCATCGTAGTCAACTCCTTGAACTTGTCGGAAAACATCTTAACGACAAGTCGAGCTTTCTTAATGGTGACATTTACCATCATTGTCCGTCTTCCTTTTAAAATCCATCATGCACTCAACAGCCTTACGACCATCGAGTTCTGCCAAAGTCTACACTTTGTTTTCATACATGGATCCTCTCTCGGATTTTATGGCCTCGAGCCATTTATCGGAATCCGGGCCCACCATCGCTTCTCCATAGCTCGTAGGTTCATTGTTGTCTAGCAACATGACTTCCAAGACAGGATTACGTACCACTCTGAAGTAGTACGCATCCTTGTCATCCTACAAGGTTTGGTAGTGACTTGATCCGAAGTTTCATGATCACTATCATAAGCTTCCACTTCAATTGGTGTAGGTGCCACAGGAACAACTCTTGTGCCCTGCTATACACTAGTTGAAGTGACGGTTCAATAACCTCATCAAGTCTCCACCATCCTCCCACTCAATTCTTTCGAGAGAAACTTTTCCTCGAGAAAGGACCCGATTCTAGAAACAATCCCTTATTGCTTTCGGATCTGAGACAGGAGGTATACCCAACTGTTTTTGGGGTGTCCTATGAAGATGCATTTATCCGCTTTGGGTTCGAGCTTATCAGCTGAAACTTTTTCACATAAGCGTCGCAGCCCCAAACTTTTAAGAAATGACAGCTTAGGTTTCTCTAAACCATAGTTCATACGGTGTCATCTCATCGGAATTACGTGGTGCCCTATTTAAAGTGAATGTGGTTGTCTCTAATGCCTAACCCATAAACTATTGTGGTAATTCGATAAGAGACATCATGGTATGCATCATATCCAATAGGGTGCAGTTATGATGTTCGGACACACCATCACACTATGGTGTTCCAGGCTGTATTAGTTGTGAAACAATTTCCACAATGTCTTAATTCTGTGCCAAACTCGTAATTCAGATATTCATCTCTATGATCATATCATAGATATTTTATCCTCTTGTCACGACGATCTTTCAACTTCACCTGAAATTACTTGAACCTTTCAATAATTCAGACTCGTGATTCATCAAGTAAATATACTCAACATCTACTCAAATCATCTGTGAAGTAAGACCATAACGATATCCACTACATGCCTCAGCACTCATTGGACTGCACACATCAAAATGTATTACTTCCAACAAGTTGCTTTTCTGTTCCATTTTACTGAAAACGAGGCTTTCAGTCATCTTGCCCATGTGGTATGATTTGCATGTCTCAAGTGATTCAAAATCAAGCGAGTACAAAATGGTCCATTTGCATGGAGTTTCTTCATGCATATATACCAATAGACATGGTTCGCATGTCCCAAACTTTTCAAAAACGAGTGAGCCCAAAGATCCATCAACATGGAGCTTCTTCATGCGTTTTATACCGATATGACTTACGTGGCAGTGCCACAAGTAGGTGGTACTATCATTACTATCTTTTGGCATGAACATGTGTATCACTACGATCGAGATTCAATAAACCATTCATTTTAGGTGTAAGACCATTGAAGGTATTATTCAAATAAACAGAGTAACCATTATTCTCCTTAAATGAATAACCGTATTGCGATAGACATAATCCAATCATGTCTATGCTCAACACAAACACCAATCTCGATGGTAGAAGGGTACGATATTTGATATTCAAATTGGAAACACTTCCAACACATATCGTCAGCTCACCTTTAGCTAGTCTCCGTTTATTCCGTAGCTTTTATTTCGAGTTACTAACACTTAGCAACCGAACCGGTATCTAATACCCTGGTGCTACTAGGAGTACTAGTAAAGTACACATTAACACAATGTATATCCAATATACTTCTATCGACCTTGCCAGCCTTCTCATCTACCAAGTATCTAGGGTAATTCTGCTCCAGTGGCTGTTCCCCTTATTACAGAAGCACTTAGTCTCGGGTTTGGGTTCAACCTTGGGTTTCTTCACTAGAGCAGCAGCTGATTTGCCGTTTCATGAAGTATCCCTTCTTGCCCTTGCCCTTCTTGAAACTAGTGGTTTCACCAACCATCAACAATTGATGCTCCTTCTTGATTTCTACTTTCGCGGTGTCAAACATCGAATATCTCAAGGATCATCATATATGTCCCTGATATATTATAGTTCATCACGAAGCTCTAGCAGCTTGGTGGTAATGACTTCGGAGAACATCACTATTCATCTGGAAGATCAACTCCCACTTGATTCAAGCGATTGTTGTACTCAGACAATCTGAGCACAAGCTCAACAATTGAGCTTTTCTCCTTAGTTTGCAGGAAGAAAATCGTCGGAGGTCTTATATCTTGACGTGGGCACGAGCCTGAAATCCCAATTTCAGCCCTCAAAACATCTCATATGTTTTGTGACGTTTCAAAAACGTCTTTGGTGCCTCAACTCTAAACCGTTTAACTGAACTATCACGTAGTTATCAAAACGTGTATGTCAGATGTTCGCAACATCCACAGACAACGTTCGAGGTTCAGCACACTGAGCGGTGCATTAAGGACATAAGCCTTCTAAGAAGCAATGAGGACAATCCTCAGTCTACGGACCTAGTCCGCATAATTGCTACTATCAACTTTCAACTAATTTTCTCTAGGAACATATCTAAACAGTAGAACTAAGCGCGAGCTACGACATAATTTGCAAAATCTTTTGACTATGTTCAGGATAATTAAGTTCATCTTATGAACTCCCACTCAGATAGACATCCCTCTAGTCATCTAAGTGATTACATGATCCGAGTCAACTAGGCCGTGTCCGATCATCACGTGAGACGGACTAGTCAACATCGGTGAACATCTTCATGTTGATTGTATCTACCATACGACTCATGCTCGACCTTTCGGTCTTCTGTGTTCCGAGGCCATGTCTATGACATGCTAGGCTCGTCAAGTCCCTAAGTGTTTTGCATGTGTAAAATGTCTTACACCCGTTGTATGTGAACGTAAGGATCTATCACACCCGATCATCACGTGGTGCTTCGAAACGACGAACTGCAACGGTGCACAGTTAGGGGAGAACACTTCTTGAAATTAATGAGGGATCATCTTATTTACTACCGTTTCTAAAAGCAAGATGCATAAACATGATAAACATCATATGCAATCAAATAATAGTGACATGATATGGCCAATATCATATAGCTCCTTTGATCTCCATCTTGGGGCTCCATGATCATCTTGTCACATGACACATGATCTCCATCATCGTGTCTTCTTGAAGTTGTCTCGTCATCGTCATGCAAGTCGTGATTCCTTACAAGAACATGATCAATCTCATACATCACATATATCATTCATCACATCCTTTTGGCCATATCACATCACATAGCATACCCTGCAAAAACAAGTTAGACATCCTCTAATTGTTGTTGCATGTTTTACGTGGCTGCTATGGGTTTCTAGCAAGAACGTTTCTTACCTACGCAAAACCACAACGTGATATGCCAATTGTATTTACCCTTCATAAGGACCCTTTCATCGAATCCGATCCGACTAAAGTGGGAGAGACAGACACCCGCTAGCCACCTTATGCAACTAGTGCATGTTCAGTCGGTGGAACCAGTCTCACGTAAGAGTACGTGTAAGGTCGGTCCGGGCCGCTTCATCCCACATGCCGCCGAATCAAGATAAGACTAGTAACGGCAAGCATATTGACAAAATCAACCCACAACTACTTTGTGTTCTACTCGTGCATAGAAACTACGCATAGACTAGCTCATGATGCCACTGTTGGGGAACGTAGCAGAAATTCAAAATTTTCTACGTCACCAAGATCAATCTATGGAGTAACTAGCAACGAGGGGAAGGAGATGCATCTACATACCCTTGTAGATCGCTAAGCGGAAGCGATTCAAGTGAACGGGGTTGATGGAGTCGTACTCGTCGTGATCAATCACCGATGATCCTAGTGCCGAACGGACGGCACCTCCGCGTTCAACACACGTACAGCCCGGTGACGTCTCCCACGCCTTGATCCAGCAAGGAGAGAGGGAGAGGTTGAGGAAGACTCCATCCAGCAGCAGCACAACGGCGTGGTGGTGATGGAGGAGCGTGGCAATCCTGCAGGGCTTCGCCAAGCACCACGGGAGAGGAGAAGAACTTGGGAGAGAGGGAGGGCTGCACCAAAGGCAAAAGGGGTGTGTCTAGAGGCCCTCCTACCCTCACTATATATAGGGATCCCAAGGGGGGTGCGCCAGCCCTAGGAGATCCAATCTCCTAGGGGGCGGCGGCCAGGGGAGGAGTCCTCCCCCCCAAGGCACCTAGGAGGTGCCTTCCCCTTGGGACTCTTCCTTTAGGGTTTCCCCTAGGCGCATGGGCCTCTTGGGGCTGGTGCCCTTGGCCCATGTAGGCCAAGGCGCACCCCCATACAGCCCATGTGGCCCCCGGGGAGGTGGCCCCACCCGGTGGGCCCCCGGGACCCTTCCGGTGGTCCCGGTACAATACCGATGACCCCGAAACTTGTCCCGATGGCCGAAACAGGACTTCCTATATATAATCTTTACCTCCGGACCATTCCGGAACTCCTCGTGACGTCCGGGATCTCATCCGGGACTCCGAACAACATTCGGTAACCACATACACTTCCTTTATAACCCTAGCGTCATCGAACCTTAAGTGTGTAGACCCTACGGGTTCGGGAGACATGCAGACATGACCGAGACGTTCTCCGGTCAATAACCAATAGCGGGATCTGGATACCCATGTTGGCTCCCACATGTTCCACGATGATCTCATCGGATGAACCACGATGTCAAGGACTTAATCAATCCCGTATACATTCCCTTTGTCTAGCGGTATGTACTTGCCCGAGATTCGATCGTCGGTATCCCGATACCTTGTTCAATCTCGTTACCGGCAAGTCTCTTTACTCGTTCCGTAACACATCATCCCGTGATCAACTCCTTGATCACATTGTGCACATTATGATGATGTCCTACCGAGTGGGCCCAGAGATACCTCTCCGTTTACACGAGTGACAAATCCCAGTCTCGATTCGTGCCCCAGTGTTTCAATGCTTCTAGTATGCACTTTTCTCTATAGGAGCCATGAATTTGTAGCAACTCCCGATACTGTAGGAAATGGCTTTGGGGATGTATTCAAGTAGTGACAAACTCGATAAATACCGGGGGACAAAAGAAGATTCATTATCAGATTTATCTGCTAAACCGGAAAGATGTCGTTGGAGTTTGCACCAACAAGACACGTTAATCTCGCGGAGAGAAACTTGGATTTATCCGTCTGATCCAGTGTATTAGCACATTTATAAAGTTCACCAGCTGTGCAGGGTAAATGTGCGTGTATTTGCATCTGAGCACCCCCCAACTAGGCCATTCCTACGAGGTATCGGGTAGGACATCAGTCATAATAGGACGCACATGGTGATTCAAGGAGTTGATCCACGGAGTTGACCAATATTGTGAGTGAGATGCTGAAAGTGACAGGATAATGTGAGTTTAAAGAACTTGCATCTGTAAAGAAAGCCTTTGCCCTATGCTATGAAACGACCCGTCTTTTTGCTAGGCTTAGGAGGTTTAGCGGTCGTGAGGATCTCGCATCAACCTACTATTGCCTATATGAATTGAGATGCGCGTTGATCCAAACGACACTCAATGGTCCGGTTAGAAAGTGAACATCATTGAGTAACGAGCTAGTAATAGGGTTGATTAGGGCCGATGGTGTATGTCTATGTATGCAACATGTATTGAGTTTGACCTTCCAATCCAGGATAATCTCGTGTGCCATGGGTAATAAACGAATTATCTACAAGTACCAGTGCATAGAAGGACAAAAGGGTATAATAAATAACCTATATTAGTGCGTTACTAGGCATATTTCCAACACCTAACCAAGTGAGACCCGAAGCCCTGAGGCACTTTAGCAAATGGGCAATCTGTGACATCGGGGTTCATCCAATTATGTGGTGCGATGTCACGTCCCAGGTCGGGTGGTGACTGGCCCCGACAACAAGGGCAAAGGCTGGGTCGCGGAGTAGCGTATGGGGGGGCGCATCTGCACTAATCTTGCGGGGGAAAGTTTCCCTCTCCCCCACTGGGTATATGGCCGCCCTTCCACGTATATATGGTCGTCTGCAGCTGTCCGCTAGCCTTTGTGAGTGGAGACCATATTAAAGGGTGGCGCCTCCGTCCTATTTCCCTCATCATATACTTGAGGACTTTGAGGTGTGCCAAGCAGAAGGAGCTTTGTCGATCTTCTCGGCATTGTGCGCAGCCTACTACTCATCTCCTCGATCTATTGCGGAGGCCGGTATCTTGCAGCAAACCTGATGGGTCCGCCAGCTCTCCACCACCAACACATCGGCGTCGGTCTGCTGCTGGACGGAGTTTACCCAACCTCCTCCCTATCGTGTCTGGGGTGATTAAGCATGGGTACAGTCACCGCGGCAACATGATCTTATGTAGAGTGAACGCGGGAGTGGTCTATGCGCGTCGCCAGTGAGGATAGCAATCCCGTGATGATTTTGGTCACGACCGAAGTGAGACTCTATAAACCCGTTTCACGGTCGTATTATAGACGCTTTCACGGGATTGAAGGAATCTACTCAAAGGGTATGGGTGAGATTGCAATACTTGCTTTCCTCTCGTAGGCTAGATTTATCCATAGAGTGATCTTGGTGGTGGATACGAGAAATTTTGAAGATTTTCGTGTACTGTTACCAACAAACTTTGGTGGTTAAGACATGGCTCGAATTGCACTGATTATTGACTTAGTGCAGTAGGGAGACTTGAGGAGTTGCCTAGAGGCATAATAAGTTGTCGTATTTTATTTCCTTATATATTCGTAATGTCTTTTATAGCATGTAGGCTATAGCTCCAATGAACCGAGAAACTTTTTGAAATGTGTGCTAAAACGTGTCAAGCTCCTAGTACGAAGTCCATGTCTAGACTAGCTCGTTATTGTGAAATATGTTAAGTTGCTAATGAAAGCACAAGTGCTCCCTGGGTGGTTTTGGTAATTAATGTCAACATATCTCTTGTTGGACTAACACTTTTACCTAGTATGTTTCAGATAAGTTCAACAATGGAGTGGCATGGACTAGAGGATGTGGAACCCCTTCAAGATGCTAAGGACAAAGGATTGGCTCAAGCTTCAAGATCAAGACTCTACATTTTCTATTTTAGTGATCCAAGATCACATTGAGTCTATAGGAAAAGCCAATACTATCAAGAGGGGATGAGGTGTTGCTTAATGGCTTGCTTGCTCAAAGTGCTTAGTGATATGCTCCAAAACCCTCAACTACCTTTCCCACATCCACATATGACCTAAACCAAAAGTCAAACTCGGCCCCACCGATTCTATCTATCCGGCGCCACCGAGTTTCAGATGTCATAGCCACTGCCACAAACCCTAGCAAATCGGTTTCACCGATAGGGATCTCGGTCTCACCGAGATGGGATTGTAATCTCTCTGTGTATGTCCATTACCAAAATCGGTCTCACCGAGTTTGAGCAATCGGTACTACCGAGATTACAATGCAAACCTCTGGTTAGCTTATTACCAAAATCGGTCCCACCGAGTTTGTGTAATCGGTTCACCGGAGTTTGCGGTAATGACCAACTCTCTTGGTTGACTTTTTACAATCGGGTCCTGCACGGTTTGTATAATACGGTCCCACCGAGTTAGTACATGTCGGTCCCTAACCTATCGAAATAACGCTAAGTTCACATTTATGACAAATACTGAATCGGTCTGACTAGTTTCTCTGATTCGGTCCCACCGAGTTTGGTAAATTGTGTGTAACGGTTAGATTTTGTGTGGAGGCTATATATACCCCTCCACCCACTCTTCATTGTGAGGAGAGCCATCAGAACATGCCTACACTTCCATCATACATTTTCTGAGAGAGAACCACCTACTCATGTGTTGAGGTCAAGATATTCCATTCCAACCATATGAATCTTGATCTCTAGCCTTCCCAAGTTGCTTTCCACTCAAATCATCTTTCCACCAAATCCAAATCTGTGAGAGAGAGTTGAGTGTTGGGGAGACTATCATTTGAAGCACAAGAGCAAGGAGTTCATCATCAACACACCATTTGTTACTTCTTGGAGAGTGGTGCTAGGTGTCACTTGGGAGCCTCCGACAAGATTGTGGAGTTGAACCAAGGAGTTTGTAAGGGCAAGGAGATCGCCTACTTCGTGAAGATCTACCGCTAGTGAGGCAAGTCCTTCGTGGGCGATGGCCATGATGGGATAGACAAGGTTGCTTCTTCGTGGACCCTTCATGGGTGGAGCCCTCCGTGGACTCGCGCAACCGTTACCCTCCGTGGGTTGAAGTCTCCATCAACGTGGATGTACGATAGCACCACCTATCGGAACCACGACAAAAACATCCGTGTCTCCAATTGCGTTTGAATACTCCAAACCCTTCTCTTTACATTCTTGCAAGTTGCATGCTTTACTTTCCGCTGCTCATATACTCATTGCATGCTTGCTTGATATGTATTGTGTTTGTTAAACTTGTGCTTAAACTCCACTTAAACTTAAGAATATTAAAAACTGCAACTTTTGGCACTTAGTGTCTAATCACCCCTCTAGACACCTCTTCTCGATCCTTTCAATTGGTATCAGAGCTTGGTCTCCATTGCCTTGGTTTAAACACCATTGGAGGAAGATGGATGTGTCTACTTTGGGGAGTCTTAGACATAGAGTGCCTATTCTTGATGAGAGTATTTTCATGAGTGGAAAAATGAAATGCTTGAGATTTTCAATGAATATCATTTGAACAAGTACATTACTAGCCCTTGTGCACCTCATGTTGATCCTTTGCACCCTACCCTAGATGAAGATATTGACATGATTCGCAATCTTAGAACTGTTGAGCTCATCATTAGAGGCTTGCCTAGAAACTTGATTAGATGTTTGCCTACTCTCAAGTGTGCCTACACCATATGGAGATTTCTTGAGGAACGATTTCCAGATTATTCCTTGAAAAATTTAGACGAAATTCTCCATAAGTCTATTGCCTTGAGTAAGATGAACTCTAGTGATCCTAGCTTTGGTGATTGTCTATTTGAGCTTACCAATCTCATGCGTGCTAAAGGAAATGTTGGAATCATTAGCGATATCATATCCGAAGCTATTAGAATTCATAAAGGTAACCATTGTGATGATCATTTATCTAATGAATTACCCTCTCTAGGAATTGATCAATCACAAGATGATGTTGAACATGGATACTATGATGAAGATGATGATAGTGACTATGATCTTGATGATGCAATGAGGCATTTTGGTCTTATGGCAAATCTTCGTGGCTACATGGCGTGAGGAAAGGAATGGGTCCTTGATAGTGGATGTACTGATCATATGACCGGAGATAAAGATATGTTCCGTGAGCTTGCTGAAAACGACGGCCCTCGAAAAGTATGTCACTTTTGGTGATAATTACAAAGGGTAAGGTGGTTGGCCTTGTAAGGTGGCCATCTCACATGATAGCTCCATACAAAATGTCATGCTCGTTGAATCTCTTGGGTACAATTTACTTTCAGTTATCTAGACTTGCTGATTTCGGTTTCAATGTCCTTATTCACTGAAGTAGATTGCCAAGTGTTTTGTAGAGACAATCATAAAATGGTCTTTACCGGTATACGTAGAGGAGATCTTTACATTGTTGATTTCACTAAAAAGGCTCAACCTAGAACTTGCTTAATTACCAAATCTTCTAAAGGCTGGTTGTGGCATAGAAGACTAGGTCATGTTGGTATGCGAAATCTTGATAAGCTTATTAAAGGTGATCATATCCTTGGAATAAAAGATGTCATATTTGACAAGGATAGACTTTGTAGTGCTTGTCAAGCAGGGAAACAAGTTGGAGGAAGTCACGCGAAGAACATCATGACCACAAGAAAGACCACTCGAGCTACTTCACATGGATCTCTTTGGTCCAAATGCCTACAAGAGTCTCGGTGGTAACTCATTTGGTCTAGTCATAGTTGATGATTTTTCAAGATTTACGTGGGTGTTCTTTCTTGATGACAAATCGCAGGTCCAAAAGATCTTCAAAAACTTCGCTAGGAAGGCCCAAAATCAGTTTGACGTGAAGATCAAGAAGGTTCGGACGACAACGAACGGAGTTCAAGAACGCAAATGTGGACACCTTTCTTGACGAAGAAGGGATTTCACACGAGTTCTCGGCTACGTACACACCTCAACAAAATGGAGTTGTTGAAAGGAAGAACCGGACTCTTATCGAGATGGCAAGAACGATGCTTGATGAGTACAAAACGCCAAAGCACTTTTGGGCGGAAGCGGTTGAGACAGCTTGTCATGCAACAAATCGCTTGTATCTTCACAAGCTACTCGGCAAGATGGCATACGAGCTCCTCACCGGTAACAAACCCCAAGTTGGATACTTTCGAGTATTCGGCTCAAAGTGCTACATTCTTGATAAGCATCGTCGTTCTAAATTTTGCTCCTAAATCTCATGAAGGTTTCCTACTTGGTTATGGCTCAAACTCTCACACTTACCGTGTCTACAACAATTTCACCCGAAAGGTTGAAGAGACGGTAGATGTGAAGTTTGATGAATCTAATGGCTCGCAAGTAGAGCAATTGCCAATTGATGTAGGAGACAAAGACCCTTCGGAAGCAATCCAAGACTTGTCTATTGGCAAGATTCGTCCAACGGAGGTGAAGGAGAGTACCTCGTCCGTCCAAGTGGAAGCTTCCACCTCACGACAAGGTGAACCAAGAGTTGATACGGAAGCATCCACAAGTGGGACACACCAAGATGAAGAAAATGAGGAAGCGTACACCAAGATGAACATCAACAACCTCCTTCTCCACCACGACAAGAGAACGACAACGTCAACAATGAAGAAGGCCAAGAAGAAGCACAAGATGAAGAGGATGTTCCACCCCGACCCAAGCAAAAGCTTTCACGAGTTCGAGCAAGAATTGCTAAGGATCATCCCGTCGAGCAAATCTACAATGATATCCAAACCGGGAGAATCACTCGCTCTAAAACTCGTTTAGCTAACTTTTGTGAACATTACTCATTCATCTCTAGCATTGAACCTATGAAGGTTGAAGAAGCATTGGAGGATCCGGACTGGATAAACGCTATGCATGAAGAGCTACACAACTTTGAGAGAAATCAAGTGTGGACATTGGTCGAGAAGCCCGACAACAACCACAACATCATTGGTACCAAATGGGTGTTTCGCAACAAGCAAGATGAAGATGGACAAGTGGTTCGCAACAAAGCACGTCTCGTCGCCCAAGGCTACACACAAGTTGAAGGTATGGACTATGGTGAGACATATGCTCCCGTTGCTAGACTTGAGTCCATTCGCATCTTACTTGCTTATGCTAATCACCATGATATCACCTTGTACCAAATGGACATTAAAAGTGCTTTTCTAAATGGAAATTGAGGAGGAAGTTTATGTTAAAGAACCTCCCAGCTTCGTCAATCCTAAGAAACCTAATCATGTTTACAAACTTCACAAAGCTCTTTATGGTCTTAAACAAGCTCCTAGAGCATGGTATAAATGCTTGACCAAGTTCCTTATTGAAAAAGGCTTTGAGATTGGTAAATTGATTCTACTCTTTTTACTAAAAGGGTTAATGGAGAACTATTTGTGTGCCAAATTTATGTTGATGATATCATATTTGGTTCACTAACCCTCATTTTAGTGAGAAGTTTGGAAAGCTAATGTCGAGAAGTTTGAGATGTCTATGATGAGTGAACTCAAATTCTTTCTTGGTTTGCAAATCAAGCAAACTAAGGAAGGTACCTTTGTCTCTCAAACAAAGTACACCAAGGACTTATTCAAGAAGTTCAATATGCAAGAATGCAAAGGTATGAAACCCATGCCTACTAGTGGACATCTTGACTTGACTAAGTGAGTGAACCGGTTGATCAAAAAGGTTTACCGCTCTATGATTGGCGGTTCATTGTTATATCTATGTGCCTCCTCGTCCCGATATTATGCTAAGTGTGTGCATGTGTGCACGATATCAAGCGCCCCTAAAGAATGTCATCTTAAGGCTGTGAAAGGATAGTGAGATACTTAATACATACACCAAATTTTGGCATTTGGTATCCTAAGAGGTCTTCTTTTGATCTTGTTGGCTACTCCGATTCGGACTATGCCGGAGACAAGGTTGATAGAAAGTCCACTTCGGGTACTTGTCAATTCCTTGGTAGATCTCTTGTGTCTTGGTCTTCCAAGAAACAAAACTCGGTATCCTTATCCACCGCCGAAGCGGAATACATTGCCGCTGGTTCATGTTGTGCTCAATTACTTTGGATGACCCAAACTCTTAAAGATTATGGGATCTATGTGAAACATGTTCCACTGCTTTGTGACAATGAAAGTGCTATCAAAATTGGTCATAATCCTGTACAACATTCTCGAACTAAGCATATTGAAGTTCGTCATCATTTCATTCGAGACCATGTTGCTAAGGGTGACATTGATCTTAAGCATGTTCGCACCGATAAGCAATTAGCGGATATATTTACTAAACCTCTTGATGAGAAAGTATTTTGCAGGTTGAGAGGTGAATTGAACATTTGATGCTTCAACTTGGAGTAGGAACTCCATTGGATACATGCAAGGACATGAGCTTATGACTAATCCATGATATATCTCTTATGATGACTATCTTATGTCTTGGATATATTTGTACCTTGCATGTTATCTAACCCTGTAGGTACTTGGTGAATCTAATATCTATGAGATTGCAACTCACTCACATCTTGAGCAATCTCTACATCACCAAGTCTCTACACAATGGTGGTTGAAGACAAGGAAGCACAAAACCATTCAAACATATCCTTTGACAAATTCTATGTTAAGCTCTCATGATTGTCATTTTGGATACACAAGTGCTCTTCCTTGCAAGAACCCATGTAGGTAGATGAACTCAAACTCCAAGTGGTGCTCCCAACTCTTGATGAAAGCTACATCAACCTTGAGCACCCACACAAGTTCAACTACATGAGCAAGAACCACACCACCACCCAAGGTATGTTATTCCATCTTAGAGAAGCTTTACTCCAAGACATGAGTCAAAGCAACTCAACAAGATGTGAATACATCAAAA
>NC_053026.1:233446986-233458426 GCF_003073215.2 Triticum urartu
TCACTAGGTTTGCTGAATCGGTCCGACCGAGTTTAACCATTCGGTCCCACCGAGTTTGGCAAATTGTGTGACGTGTTAGTTTTGTGTGGAATTCTCTTCTTTGCCCTCCACCCACTCTTCATTCGTGGAGAGAGCCATCAGAACATACCTACACTTCCAATACACATTTTCTGAGAGAGAACCACCTACACTTGTGTTGAGGTCAAGATATTCCATTCCAACCATATGAATCTTGATCTCTAGCCTTCCCCAAGTTGCTTTCCACTCAAATCTTCTTTCCACCAAATCCAAATCCTGTGAGAGAGAGTTGAGTGTTGGGGAGACTATCATTTGAAGCACAAGAGCAAGGAGTTCATCATCAACACACCATTTGTTACTTCTTGGAGAGTGGTGTCTCCTAGATTGGCTAGGTGTCATTTGGGAGCCTCCAACAACATTGTGGAATTGAACCAAGGAGTTTGTAAGTACAAGGAGATCGCCTACTTCGTGAAGATCTACCGCTAGTGAGGCAAGTCCTTCGTGGGTGATGGCCGTGATGGAATAGACAAGGTTGCTTCTTCGTGGACCCTTCGTGGGTGGAGCCCTTCGTGGACTCGCGCAACCGTTACCCTCCGTGGGTTGAAGTGTCCATCAACGTGGATGTACGATAGCACCACCTATCAGAACCACGACAAAAACATCCGTGTCTCCAATTGCGTTTGAATACTCCAAACCCTTCTCTTTACATTCTTGCAAGCTGCATGCTTTACTTTCCGCTGCTCATATACTCATTACATGCTTGCTTGATATGTATTGTGCTTGTTAAACTTGTGCTTAAACTCCACTTAAACTTAAGAATATTAAAAACTGCAACTTTTGGCACTTAGTGTCTAATCACCCCCCCTCTAGACACCTCTTCTCGATCCTTTCACAACCATCCAAACAAAGACCAATCTTTTGGTCATGACCAAAATTTTGGCAAGGTGCACTTTGGCCACAATCCAAACAGACCCCAACACCCGGCTCATCGAGGATGCACGGGGCCGCGCAACTGCCGTGGAGTGGTGTAGTGCGGCCAACTGCATCCTCTGGACCTGAGACCATGCCGGGTCATCTTGCTTTTTCAATGACATGCGGGGATCGCATGTGAGCAAAGGGCATCTCCAACGTTGCCACGACCGCAGCTGACTACCCAGGCACACCAAAACCCCATCCCTCGCGTCGTCGCGCGGTGCGTTCCTAGCCGGCGTCAGCTGCCCGCATTCATGCCGTCCATTCGTATGTCGTCGTTAAGAGGCTCGGTGCCCGAGGAACCAACTCCGGTGACTTAATGACGCACCCGGACGCTTGGCCTCACCGGAATGAGCTACTTAAAGCGACAACGCCCAGCTAACCTCCACACCATAGCGCATCGTCCTCCTACCTGGCACCACATCCGCCATGACCGCAAGTGGAACGCTCTATGGGAGAGCTTGTCTTCGGGGATGAAGCTCGAGGTCGCCGCCCTCGCTCAAGTCACCTCTTGCGACGCAATAGCGGCGTAGCCGGACGCGGACGCGACCGCACAAGCGGTGGCCATGCTGGCGGCCGATGACGGGAGCACCGTCAGCCACGCGTCCTACTTGCCGCCGTCCAACGTCCGGCACACCGCCGAGGTCGGACTCCTCCGAGGATGAGTAGGGCATGGGAGGCGGCAGGGCATGGTGTGCCAACTGGCCGGTCCGTATCCCGTGTTCTACTCTTCCTCGCCGGAGACCGCACCTTCACTTCACGGGTCTTGAACCCCGCCCCCGTACATAAGATCGCAGATGGAGGACGTCGGTCGCCCGTAGAATAGGTTTAGGGTCGGGTTTCTTTTATTTTTCTGTCCTATAAAAGTTCGAAATGTAATGAAAATCTGCCGTGTTTGCATTAATCTCGGCCGGTGTATATGAACTTTCACAATAATATACATATTGTAGGAGTACTAGCAAGATGCCCGTGCGTTGCACGGAAGATCAAGATCTTGTGGGAGAAAAGGATGAACGAGGGAAAGCCTTATCTGCAAATGTGGAGAGGAGTGCGGGTAAATTGTCATAGTTTCCTTCCTATCCGTTAGATATAGATTGGATGACCTATATTGCAAGATGACAGGCACACCATCATCACCAACTCTGCTTTTTATTGTACCGAGACAAATCTAACATGCGAAGTAAAATAAACACATAGGGTCTATACATACACAAATTATCTTAGGCACTCCAATAGTACGTCCACTACACATTCACACATTTCGCATCTTTCTACATCTACGGGAACCTACGAAAGGGTTAACGTAAATTGCCTCTCTCTCTCCTCCCCTGATTTTCATGGTGGTGGGCCCCTCCCTCCCCCCAATCTACAATCAACAGCTCACACATTTCACATTATGTTAATTACGTAACTGGGATTACGTAGGTGTAGCATTACTCGTCCTAAAAAACCCAACTAAGCCAACCTCTGTCGGATTTCGGGTTCCGGCAGACCCTTGAGGTTCGAACACTGGGGTGCACACGGAGATTTCGCCTCCTACCTACCTGCACCCCTCCGCCTCGCTAAGGTCTAAGCTATGGAAAGAATAACACGAGGGACACAAGGTTTATACTGGTTCGGGCCACCGTTGTGGTGTAATACCCTACTCCAGTGTGTGGTGTGGTGGATTGCCTCTTGGGATGATGATGATGAACAATACAAGGAAGAACAGCCTCGCGAGGGTCTGTTCTTGGCTGGGGGGATGAACTGCTGGGAGGAGTTCAGTCACCCTTCTCCCTCTCTCTCTCTTCTCGATTGTCCCTTTTCTAAACCCTAACCTCTCAGCCCCCTGATCCTTCGATCCCTTTACCCTGCGGGTGGCTGGTCCTATTTATAGAGGCCCTGGTCCTCTTCCCAAATATCGAGCGGGAAGGGAGCCAACAATGACGGGCTAATTTGAAAGGGGACAGCTAGTACCAGCTATCCTGACAAAAGTAGTCTTCGCCTGCACAAAGCTCTGGTGGTGACGCCATCTTGGGCTCCACGATGACCTCCGTCTTGCAGTCCTCCTGGTCTTGGTCTTGTTGCACCGAAATGGCAACCTTTGCCTGATGCCTCGGTACTCCGCGGCTGTGCTTGCCCCCTTTGCACCAAAGGGGAAAGGAGGACACTGCGTGGGCTGGCACCCGCCTGGCGCCCTTAGTCGTCATGGCTTGCATCACAGGCACCTCGTGAGGTACCCCGCCTTGATCTCTCCACCTCCTCGCGAGCCAGCCTGATGAGGCCATGCCTGAGGAAGCTCCGTGTCGTCCGCCCCGTGAAGCTTGGCCCCTCGCGAGGGTCTCGGGTTTGTGTTGATGAAGATGGGCCGTGCTGGGCCCCCCTTTGAGCCACGCCGCAGGCAGGCAAGTCTGGGGACCCCCGTTCCCAGAACCGCCGACAGTAGCCCCCGGGCCCAAGGCGCGCCCAGGCTTGGCCGTGCAGGGGGGCGAAAGGGCAAGAGCGAAGAGCCGCAGGCCCTAACAGCCTGCGGTCTTGGGCGCCGCGTGGCAGTTGATTGGACGTGGGCGTCTCCACTTCCCCATGGCACCTCGGCAATTGCACGAATTGGACAAGTCCCTGCATGCAAAGCGGGTCATAATTACCTACGATCGTGGGGGCCGTCGGTTGGCCCTCGCCAGCTATAAGTACGATCAGCGCGCGCCCTTCCAGTTCATCCTCCCTTGCTTCTCCTTCTTCTTCATGGCCCCGTCGAGGAGGTTCTCAGCCGCAGCGGCAGCTCCCCGCGGCCGTGGAGGGGATTTTCAGCATAGCGACGGGCGGATTGCTGCGGCTGGGGGGGCGCGCTCCGGCTGCGCGTCCCCCTAGGCCGCGCTTTCGCGCTGCTGAGGTGCTGCCGGAGTTCGTCTTGTGGTCGGCGGAGCCGACTAGCACCCGGCTTCCACTTCCTCGCTTCCTCCTTGGCGAGCTCCCGGCCGGCGCCCCGGGCGGCCTCTGGCTTCAGGCCGACGGCTGCTGCAGCCGGGCCTCATGGGTCTCACTGGAGGTCTCCACAGCCGGAGCCTGGCCCTGGCCTGCGGTTGGCAGACGTTTGCCCGCGCGCGTGGCCTGAGCCATCGGTGCACCCTGCACTTCAAGTTCGACGGCGATGCCACCCTCTACGTGAGGGTGTTTGGGGAATATGGTCGCCGCGCAGGGTGTTGTCCCGAGGGCGACGACCGTGGCTGGGAACCCAGCTCCGGCGATGATGGAGAGGGCAGTGCTCGCGCGGCTGGCGGCGCTCAGGGTTCCCCAAGCTTCTCCGGTTCTTCTTCAGGCGGCGACTCTTCTAGCGGTGGCCGCGGTCAGCCTCCACGCCGTCGTATCTGCTCTGGAGGTGGTAGCGTGTCCGCCCGCCGTCGCGCCCCGGTGAAGCGCGAGAGGGAGTCTGCCTGAGCCTCGGAGGCAGCTCGGGTCTTCCCTGCGGGCCGGTGTGAGGCGAGCTACGCCTGATTTGTTCTTTCTTTTCCTTTTTCCTACATAAAAAGACAGTAGTGTGGAGCCCCGCGGGGGCGTGTTTGGGTTATTGCTATTAATCATTGTTTTGCTTTCGTTATCGTACTTCCGGCTACGTGCCCGCGCGTGGATTAGTTCCCGGCCCCAGCCGTGGGGGGCGACCGACCCAGGCCCTGTGTTTGTGTCGCGGTGCCCGTGGGGCACGGACTGGAGGGGTGCTCCTGTAATGGGCCCAGGTCACGAAACCCTTTGAACGACTAGGATAGGACACGCTCACGAGGGCGCTCGGGCTGCCCCCCCTCGCGAGGCCTTGCAACAAGAGAAATCGAGGCAGGAGGTGAAAAGTTGAAGAACCACAAGCCAAAGACGGCAACAACTTCAATAAAACTTCGAATGAGAAGGAACAAGCCAACTGCGGAAAGCAAATGAAAAGCCGCGTCCGGCACCTAATCTAGTCTTCGACGTCTTCTCACCAGCGCGGAGCTAAGTGCTGCCACTGGGCGTGGGAGGGAGCCCCAGGGCCTGAGGCCGGCGCTCCTGAGACTCCGGGGCGTGTACAGCCCCAACTCATTATTACGTGAGAGTGTCACGGGCGGCGAGCTTCACAGGCGTTGGCCTTCTTCACAGGCTCCGGGCCTTTTCCAAAACGCGACAGCTTCACAGGCATTCGCCTTCTTCACAGGCTCTGGGCCTTTTCCAAAACGCGAACAGCTTCACAGGCATTGCCTTCTTCACAGGCTCTGGGCCTTTTCCAAAACGCGACAGCTTCACAGGCATTCGCCTTCTTCACAGGCTCTGGGCCTTTTCCAAAACGCGACAGCTTCACAGGCATTCGCCTTCTTCACAGGCTCTGGGCCTTTTCCAAAATGCGACAGCTTCACAGGCATTTCGCCTTCTTCACAGGCTCTGGGCCTTTTCCAAAATGCGACAGCTTCACAGGCATTCGCCTTCTTCACAGGCTCTGGGCCTTTTTAGGGGTAGAACCTTACCGGAGGTGCTGGATGTTCCATGCGTTCTGGACCGGCACCCCCTCCTGAGTCTCCAAGCGCGCGGAGCCGGCCTGGAAACATGAACAACCTTGAACGGGCCCTCCCACATGGGAGAGAGCTTGTGCAGCCCTCCCTGGAGAGAACCCGCCTGAGCACGAGGTCTCCTACCTCGAGAGTTCTGGGGCGGATGTTGCGGCAGTGATATCGTCGCAGTGCTTGTTGGTACCTCACCGCTCGCAGCGCGGCTTCTCGGCGACGTTCCTCCCCCAGCACGACGTCCATCCCCCGCATGGCGTCCTGCTGCGCCTTGTCGAACGCCAAGACCCGCGCGGAGCGACGTCTGACCTCGTGAGGGAGGACCGCTTTGGCTCCGTAGACCAGGAAGAACGGGGTCTCTCCAGTCGGCTTGGTCGCGGTTGTGCGGATGGACCACAACACGGACTGAAGCTCGTCGTACCAACCTCTGCCGCAGGCCTCCAGCTTCTTCTTGAACGTCCTGGTCTTGAGGCCCCTCGGGACCTCTGTGTTGGCTCGCTCGGCCTGGCCGTTGCTTCGGGGGTGCGCCATCGAAGAGTAGCATATCTGCGTTCCAAGGTTAGCACGGTATGTTTTGAAGAGGTTACTGGTGAACTGCGAACCGTTGTCCGTGATGATGCGGTTCGGCACCCCGAACCGGCTCACGATGCCCTTGATGAACTTGACCGCGGAACTCGCGGGAATGGTGCGGACAGCCTCTACTTTAGCCCACTTGGTGAACTTGTCCACGGCGACGTAGAGGTAGTGGTAGCCCCCTGGCGCCCGAGGAAACGGGCCCAAGATGTCCAGCCCCCAGACTGCGAATGGCCACGAAAGGGGTATAGTCTGCAGGCCTCCTACTGGCTGATGGATCTGCTTGGTGTGGAACTGGCAGGCCTCACAAGCTTTCACTAATTCGACGCCGTCATTGAGCGCGGTGGGCCAATAAAACCCACTGCGGAACGCCTTGCCGATGAGGGTCCGGTGATGATGAATGATGTCCACAGTCTCCGCCGTGTATATCTTCCAGCAGTTCCTTCCCTTGCTCCCTGGAGATGCAGCGCAGGGATACATCGTTTGGTCGCTTCCGGTAGAGCTCTCCATCCTTGATGCAGTATGCCGTGGCCTGGCGTGCCACTCGCTCCGCTTCCTCCTCCTTCTCCGGCAGGGTCCCTTGTGTTAAGTAACTCCGGAGCTCCGTGATCCAGCATCCCTCCTGAGGTTCCATCGTCAGGAGCAGGCGTGCTCCTGAGGCCGGGCCACAGGCCGGAGCTCCTGAGGCAGGTGGCTGGGGGAGCTCCTCCCGAGGCTGAGCCGTGTTTGACATGATGGCAGGGCTGAGGGCTTGAAGAGCCGCTCCTCGAAAACGCCAGGCTCCTGAGGTAACCGCCTGGACGCCCGTTTGGCGATGTCGTCGGCCTCCTGATTGGTGCCACGGGGCACATGCTGCAACTCCAACCCCCAGAACTGCTTCTCCATCCTGCGGACCTCCGCAAGGTAGGCTTCCATGTGCTCATCTTTCGGCTCATACACCTTGTTGGAGAAATTGACAAGGAGCTGCGAATCGCCCTTGATGGTGAGGCGTTTCACCCCCAGGGCAGCTGCGGCCTTCAAGCCCGCTATTAAACCTTCATACTCCGCTATGTTGTTGGAGACCTTTTCACCTTGCTGGAAACAGAGCTGCACAGCGTAGTAGAGCTTGTCCTGAGTGGGCGATATAAGCACCGCCCCAGCCCCAGCGCCATGCCTGGAGAACGCCCCATCGAAGTACATGACCCAGCCTTCTGGCGCCTCGCTTCCCGGGGAGAGGGACCGATCCTCGTCGGCCTTGAGGCCTGGTGCCTCCGTCCATTCTGCCACAAAATCCGCCAACGCTGCTCCCTTGATGACTCTGGTCATGCTGAATTCGAGCTGAAACGATTGTAGTTCTATGTCCACTTCAGCGACCCTTCCAGCTGAGTTAGGGCTCCTGAGCACTCTCTCCAGGGGGTATGACGAGACGACCTTGATGGGGTGACCCTGAAAGTAGTGCCGTAGCTTGCGCGAGGCCACCAGTAGCGCGAGGAGGAGCTTCTGAGGCATGGGGTACCGTGCTCTTGCATCCCGCAACACCGTGCTGACGAAGTACACTGGGTGCTCAACGAGGTGGAGTGCGTTAGTGCTGGTGGCTCCCTTCGGAGACCATGGCGCCTCTTGAGGCAATGAGGCCTCCTGAGACTGGCCATCTGGGAGAGGGGCCTCTTCCGCCTTCGGTGCACTCCTCTGCGGCGGCTGATCCTCCTCAGCCGCGGTGGAGGTTTCTGTGGGCCTTCCTTGTTCCTGTTCTGCCTTGTCCCAGGCTGCTGCCGCGGTTTTGATTCGACGCTCCTCTCTGACTGCCACCAAGGCTGCGCTGGCACAGTAGGGACTGGCGGCAAGGTAAAGCCCCAGGGTCTCTTAAGGGAGCGGAGCCACCATGACCGGTGGGCTGGTCAGGTATCTCTTGAGATCCTGGAACGCCTTGTCGTCCTCTTCAGTCCACTCAAAGGGCCACTTTTTCTTCATTAGCTGGAAGAAGGGCAGCGCTCGTTCCCCCAACCTGGAGATGAAGCGCCCTAGCGCGGTCACCACTTCGAACACACACTTCTCTGGGTTGAGCCGTAGGTTCACTGCATTGAGGCTCGCGAAGGTTTCCTCCAGGTCTTGTATCAAGGTCTTGGCCTCCTGAAAGTGGCGTTGGTGGACCCGTCCTCATCGACGGGTATCTGCTTGGTTTCTGCCTTGTCTTGGGTGAACAACTGTTTCTTCTTGGCGGGTGCAGCCCCCTTGGGCTCAGGGGGCTCCAAGTCGGCGGGCTGTGCCGACGCCGCCGTCTTGAAGGCGAGCTTGAGCACCCGCAGCGCGTCTCCGGTGTCCCCGTGCACGGTGAGGACACCGCTGCTCCCGGGCATCTTCATGAGGTTGTACGCCGGGTGCGTCGCGGCCATGAACTGGGCCAGCGCTGGGTAGCCGAGGATGGCGTTGTAGGGGAGGCCGATGGGGGCGATGTCGAAGTCGACCAGCTCCGTGCGGAAGTTGTCGTAGGTGCCGAAGGTTACTGGGAGCCGGATCTGTCCCAAGGAGCTGGATTGATCCGCCCCCAACGCCTGAGAAGGGCCGGCTGGGTTGCAGCCGTTCGAGGGGTATGCGGAGGAGGTTGAAGGCCTCGATCGAGAGCATGCAGAGGCCCGCACCGCCAATAATGAGAGTTCTGCTGACGGCCACCTGGCAGATGGTGGGGGTGCACAGCATGGGGAGCACACCCGAGCAGCCGAGTTGGAGGGGTGGTCCTCCGAGCTGAAGGTCAGGCCGGTCTCGGGCGTCGCCCGGTCCGGGAGAGCCCCCTGCCGCGTGGAAGCGGCGCTGACCCGACGGATGAACGGCTTGACGTGGTGACTTGTAGGCGGCACCTGCGAGCCGCCCAGGAGGGCCGCAACGACCGGGGGTGTTGGTGTAGCGCGATGGGCGGGGAAGAGGCTGCAGGGCTCTTCCTGTGAGGCCACGGAGGCTGCCGGCAGGTGGAGCAGCCATGTGCGCGGAGCACCGGTGAGGGCCATGGGGAGCCAGTTGGCCACGACCCTATCGTCACATTCGGCTTCGAGGAGGGCCTCCTCGCTCGCCAGCAAGAAGGCCAGCGGATCCGTCGCGCCGCCGTAGCGCGGCGGCGTCGTTGGCTTGAACTTGTCCGGCCACCGTACCCGTTGCCGGGCTGGGGCCAGGGCTCGGAGCCCCCTGGCCCCCGAGCTGGCACCGGCGGCCGGAGCGGGCGACGTGCTACTCATCGTGAGGCAGGCCGTGGCGGTGGCGGAAGAGAAAACTCCGACGCACCCCTACCTGGCACGCCAAATGTCGGATTTCGGGTTCCGGCAGACCCTTGAGGTTCGAACACTGGGGTGCGCACGGAGATTTCGCCTCCTACCTACCTGCACCCCTCCGCCTCGCTAAGGTCTAAGCTATGGAAAGAATAACACGAGGGACACAAGGTTTATACTGGTTCGGGCCACCGTTGTGGTGTAATACCCTACTCCAGTGTGTGGTGTGGTGGATTGCCTCTTGGGCTGATGATGATGAACAATACAAGGAAGAACAGCCTCGCGAGGGTCTGTTCTTGGCTGGGGCGATGAACTGCTGGGAGGAGTTCAGTCACCCTTCTCTCTCTCTCTCTTTGTGTTTATCATTGGATGCGATGTTGGCTGCTTTTCGCAAATCTTTCCCGGATGCGTCTGAGATGCCATGTTTGTAAGAATAATTGTGTTCTGTTTCGGAAGGATTATGCCAACTTAAGTGAATGCCCGAAATGCAAATCATCAAGATGGAAAGATGGCGATGCTGTGAAGAGGATTCCTCATAATGTTCTGAGACATTTTCCAATTACACCAAGATTGCAGAGGTTGTTTCATGATGCTGAAACAAGAGAGGATGTACTGTGGCATTCTAGGAACCAGGAGTACAGAGATCAGAATGTAATGAGCCATCCATCTCATGGTAGTGAGTGGAAAAGCTTCAACGATAAACACAAAGAGTTTGCTGCTGACCCGAGAAACATTAGACTTGGCTTAGCTTCAGATGGATTTAACCCATTTGGCCACCAGAGCGCCACATATAGCATGTGGCCAGTGCTTGTTATCCCTTACAACATGCCTCCAAATGTCTGCACCAAAGAATCAAACTACATGATGGCCTTGCTCATCCCAGGTCCAAAAAGTCCTGGAAAGGATTTTGATTTGTTCATGGAGCCTCTTGTGGAGGAACTTCAGCAGCTATGGAAGGGTGTTCTCACTCGAGACCTATATAGCAGCCCTCCAGCTGATTTCTTTCTGCGTGCTGTTATAATTTGGTGCATCCATGATTATCCGGCTTTGGGCACTATGTCAGGGCGAACGGCACATGGTTACAATGCATGTGTTCGCTGTGACAGGAATCCGCTGTCATACGCAATACTTAGCAAGATCTGTTACATTGGACACTGTCGTTTCCTTGCCAAGGACAAGCCGCATCCTAGAAAATACTAAAGACATGTGTTCAATGCAAAGCATGAAAACCGTGATGCGCCAAAGAGGCTCACCGCCGATGAGTTGCAAGTGGAATTAGAGAAGGTCAGGCATATTACACCAGGAAAGCATCCTGGTAATGGTAGCGGGAAAAGGAAGTGTGGCAGGGTAGAAGAGAGATTATTGTTTACCTGCAGGTCCACTTTGTGGGACTTGGAGTATTGGAAAGATTTGGATCTGCGGCATAATCTTGATGTGATGCACATCGAGAAAAATATATGTGACAACATTATCGGACACTTCTTAATATTGAAGGCAAGACGAAAGATACCTTAAAATCTAGGATTGATTTGACACACCTGGGTATCAGAAAGGATTTGCAGGTGCAAGATGAAGGTAAACCATGGAATATGGCACCAGCTGTGCATGTCTTGGACAAGGTAAAAAGAAAAGAATTCTGCGAGGTCCTATCACGTGTGAGATTCCCACATGGATTTGCTTCCAACCCTGAAAGGAGAGTCAGTGCAGATGGAAAGAAGGTACACGGGTTGAAAACTCATGACTGCTACGTCCTACTTCAAAGGGTTTTACCTGTTATCCTTAGAGGATTGGGCCGCCCTGACTTATACAGAGCAGTTGCAGAGTTGGGACAATTCTTCAGGGAACTCTGCAGTAGGAATATCAGGATAGATGCTTTGGAGCGTATTAGAGACAAGATACCAACTATCCTATGCGACCTTGAGAAGATATATCCTCCAGCCTTCTTTGATGTGATGGTGCATTTGGCTGTTCATCTACCTGATGAGGCACTACTTAGAGGTCCAGTACAGTATGGCTGGATGTACCCTATTGAAAGGCGGCTAGGCACTTTCAAGGGCTATGTTAGGAACAGAGCTAGACCCGAGGGTTCCATTGTAGAGGCCTACATTGCTACAGAAGCGTTGACATTCTGCTCAAAATTAC